>NW_020292078.1:0-196165 GCF_003184925.1 Aspergillus vadensis CBS 113365
ATTTTATTTTATTTTATTTTATTTTATTTTATTTTATTTTATTTTATTTTATTTTATTTTATTTTATTTTATTTTATTTTATTTTATTTTATTTTTTATTTTACTATTTCTGAATTAATTATTCCTTATTATAATATATTATATTATAATATTATATAGTATATAGTTCGTAAATACCAATTTAGATAAGTTATATATTTTAATAATAGTATTTTATTATATAATTAATAAGTACTAAATTTAGTAAAAATTGAAATTTAATTAAATTTATTTATAATCTAACCTGTTAAGATCTTGGATCAGGTTTTAATTAACTAATCTAATTCATGGAGCGGGTTAAAAATTTTTGACTTGATTTAATAAACAGGTTAAAAAGTTTAATCTAATTTATTGAAAGCTTGGATTAGGTTCTAATTGGCTGACCCGACCCGTGGGGCGGGTCAAAAAGTTTGACCCAAACCTGACCCAATCCAACACTACCCAGAATAACCTCCAGAAATATCTATATTAAATCTATAAAAATTTTAATAGGCAGTATAGCAAGCAGCTTAAATAATAATAATATATTAAGATTAATTACCTATCTTATATATTACTTTTCTAGTTCAGAAAAAAAACTTCATTTATAATAAATTAGAATATAAATAATACAGTATCGGAGATACTAAGCAAGAATCTGAGAATTTTATACTATTAAATATTTTACTTAATAAAATCATAAACCTGCTGTTGAAAAGTAAATATATATAAAAATATATAATAATTATATTTTAAGAGTTATGGATTAATATCTATAATAAAAATTTGAAAATATTTTTTTAATAAAGATTAAAAACTACTTTATACAGATATAATTTAACAGAGAAGTATCCTGAGTCTATATATATATATATATATATATATCTTATATAACAGCTTATATATTATCTATATATATATATATATCTTATATAACAGCTTATATATTATCTATATATATTGTCATTATTAAAATTTTAAAATTTAGATAGATTTTAAAATCTCTGAGTAAATATTATAACTGCTGATCTTTATATATAATATATATAATTCTTTATAAATTAAAGTAAATAAGAAAATATATATTTTATTTAAAGTTTTAAATACATATAACTAATACTAATAAATTATAAATAAAAATATTAAATATATCATAATCAGAAATTTTAATATATGTCACTTTTTCTAGACAGGATCAAATTACTCCTTTATAACTAAAAATAATGTTTAATATATCTAGAAACTAAAATAGATTATAAGATAATATTTATTTATATAATCTCTGCTGGTATAATTACATAGCTAATCTTTATTATAAATTCTGATTATAAAAGTAATCCGGGAAGTAATATAAAAAAACAATATAAAATTATCAAAAATTTAATTTAGCTCTACTATTAATCTTAATATAATATTATAAGATTAAATAAAATATTATAAGAGTAGCTGCTATAGCTATTAATTATAAATATACTAAAAAATATTATATAGCTTAACAAATATATTATAAATATTATAAAAACTATTATCTTAATTATTAACCAGGCAGTCTCTTAGATTTATTTAAATTAATAAATAAGATCTAGCTTTAATGAAATTTATTAAAAGCTACTGCGGCTAAGCAAATATCTTAGATAAATTATTATAGAGTATTATATATACTTTAACTGCAAGACTTTAATATAAATATATATTATATATCTCAAGATATCCCGGGCATATAAACAGGCTATATATGAAAACTATAAAATAAGTTACTAATAGTAAATTACAGATATTAATAATATAACTACTGTATAGAAAATAGTGCAGAAAATTAAAAAATAAAAACTTATTAAATATATATATTTTTATTAGAAATATTAAATAATATATATTATCTTCTAGAAAAAAATAATAATTTTAATAAATATTCTTGTTATCTTCTTTAATAACTAATCTTGATAATATATATAATTTCTATTATTCTAAGCTAATCAAGATATTTTTATTTAATAAATATAAAATTAATTATATTATTAAAATATTTAAATCAGATAAGATTTCTAATAGAAATATAAATTTTTATTAAATATTATAAATTATTTTAGAGATCCTGATTTCTCTATTAATTAACATTTTTAATTATTATATTAAACTCAGTTACTGTCCTGCTTATTTCTATAGAACTAAAATAATAATTCTTTATCAATCTAATAAATATAATTACTTTATTGAAAATCTATAAACTAATCATATTATTTAATGTTCTTAATGAAATTATAGAAATTTCAATAAACTAGCTGAGTTATCTAGCTAAAGTCCATAAACTATTTTTAAATAATTATTTTAAAAATTATAGAAATCAAGATATAAAAACTACTCTATATATTATATTAAAGGTTATATATATTAAACAAAAATAAAAGATATAATCTTTATTTTATTCCTGGATATCTCTAAAATCTTTAATAATATATTCCATGAGTAATTACTATATAATTTTTATGAATACCATATTTTATTTATACATATTAACTAGCTCCAGAGCTTCCTGTAATGATATTATATAATATTAATCTTATAAAAATATAATATATTATATAATTAAATTAATATAAATATTTTATAAAAATTACTGTTTTCTTTGATTTTATATATTTTTTATAATATAAATAAATATTGTAATACAAGAAGGCCTTTTACATAATATAAATAATATTTTATACATCAATAATATAAATATAATTATAAGAAGTCTCATGGAGAGATAAAATTATAAAATTTTAATATAAAAATTTAGTGATAATACAATACAGTAATCATATATATATAAATCTATATTTAAACTATTAAAGTTCTAACTAGTTTATTTTTATTTTTTATAGAATAAATAAATAAAGAAGCTTACTATTCTAAAAAAAATTATAAAAATTATGATAAATCTCTAATTTTTAAAAATCAGGTAATTTTTATATGAAAATTAGCTAAATTTTTTAAAATTATGTTAAATTAATATCTGATCTTTATAAAATATTTTATTAATATAAATATAATTATTATATAATATTTACAGACTATTACTATACTGAAGAAATCTAAATATAATTCTTATAAAATTTATAATATATATATACAGCTTATATAATTTTAGTTTAATATATATCCTTAATCTAGAATCTTAAATAATATTATAATAAGCAGATCTAGATTCTGATTATTATAAAAAAATATATAAATAAACTGATCTCCGGAGACTTCTATATAATTAATAAAAATATATATGATACAGGATTACATTTATCATTAATATTAAACTAATTACAGATCTAGAAAATTTAAATATTTAATAAAATTACAAGTATTCCAGTATATATTAATATTTTTGAATAATATTATTTTTATTTTAATCTCTTGCTATATAATCTATTCAACCTAATAAGAAAAACTTCTAATTATAAATATTAATATATAGAATTTTATAATATATATTCTATAATTAATTTTTTTATGATGGAAACTTCCATAGATAATCATTATTAAAATTAAGAAATTATTTATTTTTAAGCATGTTATACATAAATAATTATTTATTTTAAAAATCTTTTCAGATTTAGATAGTTCCAGTATTAATGATTATATAAATATAATTATTATATACCTAGATTTTTTATAGACTTAATAAGCTTATCTTTATATCCAAATAAAATAAAATATATTAATAATAAAGATAACTAATTTATCACTAATTCTTTATTTAGCTAAGCAAGATCTGGCTTTTCTATATATAAAATAAGAATTAATTATACTAATTACTTAGAATTATTTTTACTAAGTGATATACTTAGATAATTAAAAAATATTAAAAATACTTCCGAAGCCTGCTTAAAAATCTAATTAATATTTATTACTTTTAAATCACTGCTTATTTAAAGATTATAAATAATAAACTTATTAATATCAAGATTAAAAAGACTGCTAGCTGGTAAAAAATAAAATTAAGAAAAATTATACTCAATTTTCTAATTGATTCTATTATTTTAATAAGAATTTTCCCTTCTGCTTGCACCCCGCTGGATATATAAATTAAAAAAGATTATCAAAAATGAATAAAAAGGAGAATAAAAGATATCTTTATATAAATATTATTTATAAAAATTACTGCCGGAGTTTATTTTTTATGACATTATTTTATATAATTATTATATTAAATTAAATAATTAATTGAATAAAGTATTATTATATAATTCTATACAAAGAAAATAAGCTTTAATATATATTTATATAATATTAAAAGAGCTGATACAGACCGTTGTCTATATAAAATTGTAGAAAAAATAGTCTATATATTAATTATATATAAAAGATATAACATACAGAAAAAAATTTAGAAATATAATATTAAAAATAATATACAAAACCTGATTATACTTGTTAAATTTATATTTTATTATTATTAAAATATGTATAATAAAAAGTATTTTTTATATTTTATATAAATAAATTAATATATTTTAATAACTTTTTCTCTTTTATAAAAATACTTATTATCAAATTAAAATTCATAAGACAGCTACTCCCGGATTAGATTTTTAATAATATTAATTTTTAATAATTTTAATAAATAAAAATATATATATTTAATAAAAGTATTAGTGTGAGAGCCAATCAAATAATCCTATTCGGTGCGTCTAAACTAGAATATCGAACATGAGAGGGGAAAGGAAAGGAGTGTGGGGGAACGTGTGCGAACAATAAAGGTAAGCGAGCGAGGCGAAGCAAACAGAACAAACAAACAAGATCACGTGCAACCAGCAAAGTAGGTGAAAACTACGTCACGTTCCTCGGTCACGTCGCTCGCGATCACATTAGAACTTATTTTCTAGAATTTATTTTTTATATCCAGATAGTACAAGCTCCCACCATTCTAAAAAAAAAACTACTGAAAAGAAGAAATTGAAAATAAAGAAATTAAATAATTGATTTATATAGATAATAGCTAGTATAATATTTATAAAATAAATTAAGATAAAAATAAGATAATAAATAACAAAACAAGCAAGACAGACAGATAATTATTTAAGAAGAATATTTAAATATATATATATAAATACCAAGTATAATAAACACTATAAAAACAGAGTAACAAGTAATAAAAAACTAATAAATAAATAAATAAATTGATAAAAGATTTAACAAAAATATTTGATATAAGATTTAAAACACAAGAGCGCGGGAAATATAATATAAAATAATAATTTTTAATTAATCAGCAGCACAGCATTAAATTAATAAGATAATTTTAAATGAACTATTAAATAGAGCTATAAGAGATATACAGAAGAAATAATAAAGTTAATAAGATATTTAAAGCTTATAAGTATATATATTAAATAATTTAAAGATACTGAAATAGCTACAGCCACTGTTGCTTATATAACTTATTCATATAAAAGGAAATAAGATGACTACTACTATATTTAAAGAAATCGGGTAGGATTATATAATCTAGCTAGGACCTCCAGCATGGCCCGCAAGGTGCTGAAATGGAGTAAGGAATATAATAAAACAACAAACAAACAATAACAAATCCTAGATATTTGTTTTGAGTAATATAAAATTTATATTTATAAATTATTATCTAAAATTTTATTTTTTTATAAATAGTCTAAGACTTTCTTAATATAAATTTTATACTCGGCCTTGTTATCACTGTAAATAAAAAGATTATTAATATATATTATAATAAAAAAACCAAATACTTTATAAATATTTTATTTATTAATTATTAACAGATTACTAGCCTGTTCAAGAATCTAAATAAAATATTTTATATTTAAATATATTATAATAAAAATAGAATATTATCAGATTTTCAAAATAGAGATATATTTAAATTTGATAATAAATTGATTTAATATCCAGCTTAATAAAAATCCAGATCTTACTGATATAATATATTATTTTATTAATTAAAGAAACAGATATTAGTCTTTTTATATAATAAAATTAAATTTCTAATAATTTATATAGAAATATAACTTTCCTTTAAATTTAATAAATATTAAAATTAAAAAGATAAAGAAGACTAAGATTAATTTAATAAAATTTTTATATAAATTTAAAATAATATGTTCTTTTATAATTTTTAATTCTTCAAGAATTATCTTATTGAAAATATAAAATATATTTCAAATAATTTATTTTTTTTTTAGTTTAATCCAGAAGTCTATCTTCTATGAGAAAAATAATTTTTTAAATAATAGAATATTTTAGTAATATAAATAAATACTATATTTATTTAATATAAATATAGTTTTTATTATTATTTTTTAATTTTTTTTAGTTCCGGGAGCTTCTCATGTATCTATAATTTATAATTTATATAATTTAAGATATATTTAATATTTTAACAATATTATAGATAAAAAATCTTATTTTAATATTTCTTATTTACTTGGAGATCAGGATCTGTTATATTAATTTTAATTTCTTTTATAAAAATATTTATAATATATTTATTATTATATTTTCTTTTATTTTTAAAAGATCAAGTTATATAATAACTTGATTAATATAATTGAAAGGACTCTTTGCTTGTAGAATTATATTTATTTAAAAATAATATTATAATTTTTAAAATTAAAAATTAAAAATAGCTTATTATAAAAAAAATCAGCTATTTATAATAAAATTTAAATAAATTATATGAATAAACTTAATTTATTCTTTTTTATCAAATTTTAAAATATGGATAGGGATATTTAATAAAATTATATTTAAATTTAAAATGTTTAAATAATTAAATTTCTAATTGAATATTTATATAATTATAAGTATTTATTCTAGAGTTAAGAAGTATTTCAAATTTTATAATTATATTAAAATAAAAAATCAAAGTTTCAATAAAAAATTAGATTCAGAATTATTTAGAAAAATAAATATATTAAATACCTGATAATTAATACTAGACTTATTTAAAATAAAGATTTTTTTTTAAATATTAAAATTTCCTAAGAAATTCTTTATTATACTATATATATATGTATAAATAAAATTAGTCTAAAAGTCTTGAGCTGTTCAGAATATTTATTTATTATTCAATAATTAGTTTTTCTATAATTAAAGTATTTTTTAATATATTATTATTATTATTTAATATTCTATACTTTATCTATAGACTAGATTATAAGAGTTATAGTATTATTCTAAAATTTAGATATAGAAGATTTAGCTGCAGGAATTTCTAGGAAATTATTGTCTAAATTTAATTATTAAATAATAAATTTTTTTATTTTAAATTTTATTATTTTTTAGCTGGTTAGATATCTGGATATAATACTTTATAAATTTATAAGAATTATATATAATCTATTTATTTCTAATATAACTAGTTTTATTAATTTATTCAATAATTAATAAAATAGCTTTTCTTACTATTTTAATATAAAAATTTATATTTTGATTATAAGATATATAAATTAAAATCCAAGAAATATAGAATTTATTAAAGCTTTCTATAAAATTAAAATTTTTTCTTATAATAAATCATTGAATTAAATTTTTATAAATCTTTCTAAGGAAGCCTAATATAGATATAATATTTTATAAAATATTATATTTATAAGTTTCAATATAAAATATAATATATATCAGAATATTATCTTTATAACAGCTGTGAATATATATCTGCCAGAATACTAGAATATTAAAATAATTATTATTAATTTTTAATTTTTAATATATCTAATTTTTTTATTTTTAGTAGCGGGGGGTTTTGCTATTATTTAATATAAGAAATCTAAAAATTTAACATTTTACTTAATAATAATAAATTTTAATAAAATAAGTCAAATTTTATATTCTTATTTTTTTAATAATCTATTAAGTGAGTAATTTGTGTCTGATAATCAAATGATTATAAAATATTTTTCAACTTTTTTTATGTTTTTTCCTTAATTAGCTTGGTAAAAGATTTCTGTAATTTTACTAAATTTTTAAGATTTCTAATTTTTCTATTTGGTTTAATGGTTTTTATCTTGGGGGTCTGGTACCTGGTATTAAAACAATTTAAAAATTAAGATTATTTTAAATTCTAGATATTTTATCTAGATTTCTTATTACAGGGAACTTTGAAATTTAAAAAAAAAATATATTTTTTAATATTTTAAAATTATTTATATTTTAGTTAATCTTTTCTTAATATATCTTTTAAAATAATACTGAAATGCTTAAGAAAAGATAATAATTAATAAATTTTCTAAGAAAAGATTTTTCTTAGAAAGAACTATATACTAGTTTTATTATAGAAAAATAAAGATTTATTAGTTATATAAAAATTTAAAAGCTATAATAATTAATTATATCCAAATAAAGCCTGTATATTTACAAGAATTAGTAAATCTAAAGAAAAAAAGAATATTATTTATTTTTAGAAATCAAACTGCTTTGTATTTCTTTAAGAATTAACTTTTATTTGATAAGTTTTTATCTTTTTCCTGTTAATCTTCTATTATTTTCTTATTAATTTTTTAATTTCTTTTTTCTATTCTTCAGCTGGTTGTTATTTTTATTTTTAATAAGTCTTATATCTTGATTATCTTCTCGGGGGTTACTGTCAGTAATTCTATAGATCTAGAAGGTCACGTGACTTGTGCACGACAGTCATATGATAAGGCATGGAATGACCGAGGTCTCACACCTACTGGGAATCCTGAGTCCTGAGTCCTGATTCATATCCTAAAACAGATTAATTAATAATATATATTATATGATTTTAAAATAAACTTCATAAGAAGCCTGAGGCTTTATAATAAATTCTAGGACTCTGTATATAATAGAATAATATTCTATATAATTTATAGAAAGATTTTATAAACAAGAACTCACTGAAGATTATTGATAAAAAAATATAAAAGAATTATAAAAAAAGGTAATTATATAAGACACAATAATCATATATTATAAAGAAACTTATAGTAATATATTATAAAAGATAATATAAAAGATTTTATAAAAATACTATAAGACAGAAAAAAAATAATATTTTTTATAAAATTTTCCCTGCAAAGATTTATAAATAGAGATTTTAATGATATCTAGTCTACTGTGAATAATATTATACATTACTAATTATTATAAAATAAATTTATAATAGAAAAACTATTATAATTATTATTAGTACTTACGGCTTTAGATACCAAGGTCTTACAGAAAAAAATAATTATAAAAATTTAAAACTTTATGATTCTTATAATATGTTTAACAAAATATCTATACTAATAATGGTTCTATTATAAAACTTAGTTAATATTTAGTATGTGATCTACAGGCTACCTGTAGATATCTTATTATTCGCGGATAGAGATAGGATAATTAGTAATAATATTTGAAAGAAATTAATCCTATGTTTCATATTCATAAATAAGATATATTTTTTTATATTATCTCAGTATATTTATTCTTATACTTAGCTGGATTTCTAGGAACTTATGAAAATTTTCTTTCAAAGTTATTAAGAGTATAATCTAGATGAATTATTACAATATATATTATTATTTTCAAAGTTATTGTTTTTAAAGTTAATTCTTAATAAGTTAGTTTTAATTGATAAATAAATAATCATAATGATTATAATATTTACTGTCTTGTAAAGAATAAATATAAATATCAAAATATTTAAAAGTTATAATAAAATTTTTAGAATAAATTAAATTTTTATGATTTTTTTATTGTAGTAATTTCTTATCTTAATTTTATCATAATTTATCTAAGTAAAAAATAATTTATAATATTATCTAGAAAAACTAGTACTTCTTTAAATTCTGTTATAATTATTTCTATATTAGTCTTATAAATCAATGAATTGAAGGACTTAGAATACTTATTATCAAAATAATTTCTAAATTTTTATATAAATATAATCAAATAAATTATTTTATAGGATTTGAGTAATAAGACTATAAGAATAAACATAATAAAATAATAGAAAAAGTATGTCTTAGTTATAAATATAAGTATAAAGATTAATTTTTTTAAAAATATTATTATTAATTATCTTATAAATTAAATAACCACTATAATACATTATCCTGATGATCATGATCCTGGTAGCTAGATTATTCTATTACATGTATTGAACCCTCTATTAGATTCTAAAGTAGCCTTTATATTAGATTTTATATTATGCTCATATCAACATACTAGTAAAAATCTCCTTTATATAGAAAGATTAGGTGGTGATATCGAGTTTAGAATAGTATCTTTCTAATAGGCAGGAGACGGGTGTCCCCGATGTGAATCCTCGATTTCCGCTGCGGTTTCTCTTCCCGGGACTGACCCTCTTTACTCCACAACAACACAGCAGTGACCAGCAGTGATTTGTTTGGCAATCCAGCCTGCTAGTGCCGGACGACTTTGGCTTCGTACTATTCCAGACCATATTGTCTTGCATTCTTATTCTCATTCCACCTATACCTTCTGAACTATAACTATTTGTGGGTGATTCATTAAAGGCTTGCTATCGCTGTAATAAAGCCTTTTGCATCTCTATTGCACGTATGCAATAGCACCTTCACCAGCTTTTCTCTCGTATGCGTCTTGGGCCCGTCCTATTCTTAGGACAACGGCAGGGGGCACTGGGTCCCAACAAACCACCAGAGACCATTATCCCAAGGCCAATAGACAACATACCGAATGAATGATCCGCAAGCACTCCATTTCCATCGTCTCTCTATAGGTACTAGTGTTTCGACCCCTCAAGCTGCGTCCATTGGCTGTTCTTTAGATTCAATGTTGCTCATAACAACCCCTGGATAGGCCTGTCCAGTACGTCTGTCACATACTGGCTTACTGAACGTCGTGTTCCCCGCATCCTGCTACTACCGGATTGATTCACCTCGGTCTCTTATCAAGGACCATCAGCTTGGGCCGTTACCGGTCAGGTCGATGTATCCCATCGAACGGGCAAAGTGCAGACTTCAAAATGCCTCAACCACCCATGTCCAACATTATACAGGTATGGCTACAGGAGTTATCATGTACATCTTCAAGCTCACGACTGTTGTCGCCTTAAAAGGATCAATTCACGGAGAAAGCGCCCAGTTTCATCAATAAAGCCAGGTCCAGAATTGCCGAACCCGTTGTTGCTGCTTTCATAGCCGGAGGAGTAGCGGGTGCGGTGTCGAGGACACTTGTATCACCACTCGAACGTCTCAAAATCCTCCTCCAGATTCAGAGTGTCGGCAGAGAAGAATACAAATTATCTATATGGAAAGCGCTCGTCAAAATCGGAAAGGAGGAGGGATGGAGAGGCTTCATGCGCGGAAATGGCACGAACTGTATTCGCATCATTCCTTATTCGGCGGTTCAATTCGGCAGCTATAATTTCTACAAGAAGGTGAGTTGAAAATGAATACGTACCGGCTTTGAGATTGTACGCCTCGATTGTACAATGCGTTTGAATTGCGAATATAAGCCATAGGGGACGACCGGGTTGGAGGTTTGATTAACGTAGACTCTAGTTCGCGGAATCTTCGCCAAATGCCGAATTATCAGCCATGCAGCGGCTTCTGTGTGGTGCCGCTGCCGGCATCACATCCGTGACGATAACTTACCCTCTTGATATTGTCAGAACTCGACTCTCTATCCAGTCAGCGTCATTTGAAGCTCTCAGTCACCGAGGGGTTGGCGAGCAGTTACCGGGCATGTTTACGACAATGGTCTTGATATATAGAAACGAAGGCGGTATTGTAGGTCTTTACCGTGGCATTGTGCCTACCGTTGCTGGTGTCGCCCCCTATGTCAGTAAGCCCGGAACGCTCACACTATACCACCTGTAACTAAGTGCATTTAGGTTGGCCTCAACTTCATGACGTATGAATCGGTCCGCAAGTATTTGACCCCTGAAGGTGATGCGACACCAGGACCCCTGCGTAAACTACTTGCCGGTGCAGTTTCTGGTGCAGTAGCACAAACAAGCACATACCCATTGTAAGCCCCACCAGGAAACATCGATTGCTCCTCGTTATGATTAGCTAATATGGAGGCTACGGCTTCAGCGATGTTCTCCGACGGCGCTTTCAGATTAATACAATGTCTGGGATGGGATATCAATATGCATCAATTACGGACGCCGTAAGGGCCATTGTGGCGCAAGAGGGCTTGCGTGGCCTGTTCAAAGGAATCGTGCCAAATCTTCTCAAGGTGGCTCCCAGTATGGCTAGTAGTTGGCTCAGCTTCGAGTTAACCCGGGACTTTTTAGTGGGTTTGGAGAAATGATAGATATAACATCAGTAAATATGGCCACGGCACCCCAATGAATACAAATTACACCTGGTAGATAAAACATGTTCCAACTTTTCTTTTTGATTATAAAAAGGATTTCTTTGTTAGGTGACAGTACGTATCATATACCCTCTTTGACCTTGCCGCTATTCAATGTGCAAATTTCCCATTGTCGGGCGATGGCTATGTTCGGCAGAGTGCCCCTCCATAATTACGCATGTGGAGATAACTAAAATATATTACATAGATATAAAAACCTTTGTAGAGCATTGTTTGATGTAAGGAATTTGTTTTTGTATAGAATATAATAGTTGACACGGTAGGTCAAGTGAGATGGAGTGGGTTATGCTAGACTATGCGGGGTAAAAGTGGGAAAGATGCAACATATTTATGGATCATAGCCTACGGAGTACACTATAGAATTTGTTAGAGGAAGGGCACACGCCTACAGATAAGAAAGATATGTGGTCCAGAGGGGAACCGGAGGGATCGCTCCTTAATGAATCAACAGTATGTGAGGTCAACGTCCAATGATAAATGATAGCAGGATAAATGGAGCTCCCCACTAAAACTATAATTTATTTAGCACACAGTGCTAGGATAGTCAGGATTTAAACTGGAGTAACTAGTACAATGAATGGTTCATGCCTTGAATATTGGGCATCAAATGATCTTGGCTACCGTATTGGGACTAGTGTAGGGCTCAACCCGCACACACCGTGCATCTGAAAATCGTAGATTGAAAACCTCACCAGCTTCACCTTGACTACGGGTGCGATAGCCAGCCAACTTTCAGGTGTCCCATCAATAACAGCAGCCATGGGTACGTTCAATTGACGTGGTGATATATTCATTCGCCGAAGATTTTCGCGGGTTGCGACTTATCTTTTGGCTCAACACCATGGACAGTTCCTATTCTCACTTGGCGAATACTGATTTTGGGATACAGGTATCGACTTGGACCGCCACCATGTGCGCGGCACCCATCGCAAGGCGCCCAAGAGCGAGAACGTTTACCTGCAAGTCTTGGTGAAGCTTTACCGCTTCCTCGCCCGTATGTCTCCGCCTTCTATGTGCAACCGATTTTCAGCCATGGGAAACTGATAGGTGGTGGAAATTTTGCAGGTCGTACGGAATCCAACTTCAACAAGGTCGTCTTGCGCCGCCTTTTCATGTCCAGGATCAACCGCCCCCCCGTTTCGCTCTCGCGCATTGTTTCCAATGTGACCGACTCCCACAAGGGCAAGACCATCGTTGTGATCGGCACCATCACTGACGACAACCGTCTTCTTACTGTCCCGAAGCTGTCCATTGCAGCCCTTCGTTTCACTGCTACTGCTAGGGCCAGGATTGAGAAGGCCGGTGGTGAGACCTTGACTCTGGACCAGCTTGCTCTGCGTGCCCCTACTGGAGCGAACACTCTCCTCCTCCGCGGACCCAAGAATGCTCGGGAGGCAGTGAAGCACTTCGGTTTCGGCCCCCACAGCCACAAGGCATGTTAAATACCCTACGCACAAATATGGTTTGCATAACTAACCTTGAACAGAAACCCTACGTCCGCAGCAAGGGACGTAAGTTTGAGAGAGCCCGTGGACGCAGAAGGTCTCGCGGTTTCAAGGTGTAAGGAACGCTGGTTAAATATTTTCCGTTTCTTGTGTCTGGTAGCGGTTCATCGTGCTGGTGATGACGACTTGTGGAATCATGCATACCTAGGAGTCTTCTTTACCGGCCGTTGCTCCAACGTTTATTAGAATGCCCGATGCCAGACCGAATATTATGAGGGTTCCAGGCGAGCTTAACTGGATGAAAATGAAAATGGAGTTAAATCATTGAATACCTATAAATTTCTCTACTACTGTTCTATATATTACAATGGTAGAGCTTCATGTTTCCACTTTTTACCCCCAACGCCATCGAAGTAGTCTCCTGCTCTATGCCCATCACCCCGAATCAGGTACTTGTAAATCGTGAGACCATCTAGTCCCACGGGACCTCTGGAATGGATCTTATTGGTGCTGATCCCGACCTCTGTGCCAAAGCCATACCTCATACCGTCTGCGAATCTTGTTGAAGCATTCCAGAAAACACCGGCACTGTCGATGCTGCTCATGAAGTAATCCGCAGTGGCCTTTGACTTGGTCAAGATTATGTCGGTATGCTTTGAGGAATGGGTATTGATGTGGTCGATCGCTGCATCAACACCTGAACCGGGAGCAGATGCAGGTATCGTCTTGATAGCAAGGATCAGATCCAGAAACTCTGTATTATAGTCGGACTCGACGGCATCCACGATAGAACTCATTTGCGCAGAGTCTAAAGTATCCGCCAGCGCACTTTTCGAGGGTTCGTCACACTTCAAAGTAACACCCTTCGCCACGAGGGCCTTGGCAACAGTAGGTAGTATGGTCCTCAAAACAGCTTCATTCACCAGCAGGGTCTCGAGAGAATTGCAAGCGGCCGGATAATCCGTCTTGGAATCGACGAGCACTTTAACGGAAACTTCCAGGTCCGCGTCATGATGTACGTAAGCGGAGCAAAGGCCGTCTGCGTGGCCTAATACTGGAATTTTGGTGTTGTCTTTGACGAAGCGAACAAGGTCGTTCGACCCGCGAGGGATGACTAAATCAATCAAAGTATCTTGGGCCAGCAAGGAAGAAACCACGTCTCTGGTCTGTACGAGCTGGACGGAGGACTTGGGAACGCGGGTGCTCGATATGGCTTGGGAGATCACCGTCGATATTGCGACGAAAGATTCAGTTGATTCTTTCCCGCCTGTTACTATGGTCAGCAATGCATGAAAATCTAAAGCGGGTATGTGACTGAAACCTTTTAGGATAGCTGCATTGCCAGACTTGATAGATAAGGCAGCAATATTTGCGATCACCTCAGGGCGAGCTTCGAAAATTATCAACAACACCCCAATGGGACAGCTCACCCTCTCCAATGTAAGTCCATCATCGAGCAGTGTCCTCAGAGTCACGTTTCCAACTTCGACAGGTCAGAACGCGCACACTAAAACAATCGAGTATTCTTACTTGGATCGGTCAAGTCCCGCACACTGAGGATTCCTTGCAACATATCATCGTATTTTCCCGGCCTTGATAAGTCAAGCCTCTTCAAGACGCTAGAATTCAAATCGCCGTCCTCCGCGGCACGGCTTGCCAATGCGACATCCTTTGCGTTGGCGGCTAGGATGGCATCCTTGTTAGCCAAAAGACCCTCATACAGCGCCGTTAATGCTTCATTGCGCTCAGCGTTTGATAGGACCGCTAGCCGCCTAGCAGCTACGGATGCAGTGCTTGCGATACTGCCGGCAGAAGACTGTGTAAGCGACATTTGCTAAATTTCACTAAGGAGAATGTAAGACATTGGGTAAGAACACGGGAAGTGAGGGGTCACGGATTAAAGTTGGTAATATTACCTAAGCAATCAGTAGACTTTCAGTACTAGTATGTACCCCGTGCACCGAGAAGTATCCGTTTCGGCCTCTTCGGCTGGTTAATGTTTTGCCCATACGATGACCTCGGTGAATGCTCCTTTCAACAGTTTATTGTTTGACATGACGCTCAGTAGCTTACTACTGTCAGTATAATGTCGGCCCCGATGCCTACAACAACTGTTCTGTTGTGCTGCTGTAACAACTAGTATAAACTACAGCATATCAAGGTTGGATATTACACTGATATCAAACTCTTTCCCTTGATCCTTGAGTACTACTAGTATTCCTAGTCTCTACATATTTGAATATGGCTGGGGAAATGACACACTTAGTGCCTCACGAACCATGAGTGTGGCCCTTGGTGTTAAAAAGATCGGTCATATTGGTAAGTGAAGTGAAGCAGTAGTGAGTATTCCACGTATATACTACTAGTCCTGTATTACTATCTTACCCTTGATTTGTACTGAGGCAAGGTGGTCGCGAGTAAGCTAGTCTGCTCTAGTTAGCTGTTGTAGCTAAGGTGCATGCACCGTGTATGAGGTAATAAGTGGGTGGTACTGTCAACTACTACTACCACCACCACCACCACCACCACCACCACCACTACTACTACTACTACTACTACTACTACTACTACTACTACTACTACTACTACTACTACTACTACTACTACTACTACTACTTCCCCCTTCAACAACCCGCCGCGCTCATCTTTCGTCCTTTATCTGTACTCAACTGGCCACTACTCAGCTACAGGTCGTACAACCCACAGAAGATGGCAGAGATTCTCGCACATCTCACTTCGGCCTCGTCTGAACTTCGTGCAATAAACAATACGCGCGATGAAAGATATGACACACAAATCCGTGACCTGGTTGCATACATCAAGAATTGCGATAAGGATCTTGACACTCAATATCTCCTAGATGTAAGCACGGCCAGAATTTTTGCGGGTGAGGGTGGAAGAGCATGGCTTGTGGATTCTTATGCAAGATGGTATATAAGGCATGCTTACGTATATGACCATTTACCTCGCAGAACCTCGATCCGTCACAGCACACGTTATCCTACCTCTTGATTCTCAATCTTCACGTCGACAATCTACAAAAACGAACAAAGGAAAATGTGCCGGACGAGATCAAGCCAGGGAATGATTTATGGGCTGGAGTGGCCTATTTTCTTCAACATTTTGATCCAATCCAGGTCCGGTATGCTGGCTATGAGTGGCGCCGACTTGTTGAACTCCTGGCACAAGCTGCTGAAGTTACTGCGAAGGTAGGCACCCTCCAAGCCAACATGAATCGTTTATTGCTTTATAGCTGACCTCCAATAGCCGTTCCTAGCGGTCCAAGTGATGAAGGAGGCATTGCTTCGACTAAACTCACCTGGTGTCCTTACATCATCACATGTTACGTTCCTCAGACTTACCCTCCTTTCCAAGTCTTATCATCATGCTTTACCGGTTATGGAAAGATGGGTTTTCCAATTTCCCACCAGTTCAGTCCAAGCCTACCGCAAGCATATCAGTCGTCCGTTGTGTTCCGAAGACACTTTCGGCGATACGTTCATCTCCGATGCATCTGGCTTCTCTGCAAAGCTGACATACAGAGATCATATGAGATTTTTTCTGTATGGCGCAATGATATACCTGGCCTTAAAGGAATGGGATAAGGCGTTACATTGGCTAAGCATCGTCATATCGTCTCCTGTCAATGACTCTGTCAGCAAAATAATGATCGAAGGCTATAAGAAGTGGATATTAGCTAGCCTGCTGGCGCACGGAAAGGTAGCCAACTTGCAACGAAGCACCCGAATTATGCTTTGACTGACATACGCTACTGTTATAGTTGATCTCATCGCCTAGAGTGATCTCTGCACACGTTTTGAAAGTATACCAAACGTTAACAAAACCCTACGCATCCTTGGTCGACGCTTTTGAGAGGGGCGACTTTCCAAAGTTGAGAGCTGAGATCGACATTGGTCGGTCAGTTTGGCGTGCTGTATGTTAACAGATGGGAGTACAATTGTCACGTATCGGTTAGACTGACTTTTTCTAGGACAATAATGAGGGCCTAGTCTCTCAGCTGTTCCACGCTTACAATTCGTTTCTTGTTATCAAGCTAGGCAGGACTTTCTCGGCCCTCACTGCAGCGGATGTGGCACAACGCACGTTTGCACCATTGGCATTTTCTGCAAATATCGAAGAATTCGTGGCGTTGCTCGTAATGTCTGGCAACCTCAGCGCTACGCTACTGCATCTGCATGGTCAAGCAGATGCAACAATGCTTCGGTTTTTTGCGCGCCATGAATCGTACCTCAATAGTGAAATACTGATGCGAACACGTTTGGTCGAAGAGGCTCGGGTACTAGGACTAATAACGAAAGATGCTAACCAATGTAGCAGTGAGTTGCAGCTGGGAAACGAAAGTCTTCAAATCTTATCTAGAAATCAGAGGTGGCCTGATGCTTCAAGGGTCAGTGGCGATGCTGTTGGAGAACTAAATGGTGGTCTGGAAATTGATGAAGACATCATGGGAGATGGTACCTGAAGTACGAGGAAACATCGGTGAACGTCATGCCGAACTTACCCATGTCCAATAGTGGAACTAGAAACAGGGCTAAGGTAATATGTACCCCAAGCCGACTCTTCCTAACAGTCCTGCACTTGTAAGGCCCGCCTATCACGGCGCGCTCGATACATCAATTGATGATTTCCCCTCTTGTTCAAATCACTGCCTCCTAGGGAATATGCCGGCATTATCATCAACAGCTAACATATGAGCTGCGATGTCTACCATATAGCTCTCTTACCACAGAGTATACTTATTAGATATAATTATAGTCATAGTACGGAGCACGCATCAATGGTCCTAGCTCAAGAGATTTAGGAATCCGTGTGAACAATGAATAATCTATGCCCGTAGCTCACGTGCTCGACGCTTATGTCTCAGGTCAAATAAGTTGGACATCACGCGCTGGCATTTAACCCTTCTCTTAAATGTCTTGGTTAAGTGTGAAGCACATAAAAATACCATTCATTACATGTAGGTAGGTCGAACTTTGATCAGCAAGCAACACTATGTCCAAATTTGCTATGCAGCCCCTCCGGACCTCCTACAAAGCATTTGCGACATCATGAAATGGCACACGTCTTCATCAGACCAATAGCTGAGATGGCTAGCAATACTAGCAATCATTGATATATCGAAGGCCCCTCTGTGAAAGATCAGCGTTCTGTAATTAGATTTGAGATATTGTAAAGCATATAAAGTAACAAGCAGGTGTCTTACTCTTGTATACTATAGTCCACCCTTCCATTGGAGTTCAAAGTCCTCACTTTCGCATCTTCAATCATAAGTCTCCTCCCATGATGATCGGCTCCAAGTGATTCAAAAGAATCCCCTACGTTGCTCTGAGAATCCTTCGGCTTGCCGCCCTCCCCGGCCTTACGATACCCTTCATAGAGTGTTTCTAAATTTGAGTCAATGAGAGTAGGATTTCTGATAGCTTCCATTTGATGAGAAGAGCCGGGGTCAGAAGCTGATGATTGTGATTTCTGGGCATGCAGAGTTGTATTAAGGCCTACTTCGGAGGATGCAGTATCTTCCGAAGTAAGACCAAGGCTTCGGTTAAGCAAACTGCTTGCGACACCGGATGTGAAGTTCGTCCACAATGACCCCACACTTTGTCCGACACGACTGCTAATCAATGATAGACTCTGACCCGATGTCGTCTAAATTCCTTTCTTGACTGACGGCAATGGCTGAGGTTTGAGTGATGACATTGCTGGCGAAATGAGAGGCTCTAGACGGTAACTAACCGGGTCAGAAGGATGGAAAATATTGAACAATTGTCGGCATTTTGGAGAGGATATTGAAGTCAGAGTTTGATGCTGAAGCTTTGCATTTCCATAATCATGAAGCGCAGAAGAGCTAGATTGCGACTTGACTGTCCCATTTTCGCCTTCGGGACGGGTTGATGATGCATGTTGCCTCTGTGGTCGCCCAGCAATGGTTTTTCCCTTGAGCATCTGGAACAGTGCTATTGGAGATCCCAAACAGAACAAATCATCACAATTGAAGTCCAAATAATCGCCCTGGATTACTTTTGCACAATTATCGTCAGAGCCACAATGTGAGGCTTCAGTAGGCCGTGAGTTTTGCTGTTCATGACAAAGTATATCAAAAAGGATGGCGCTTCCAAGTGAATGCCCACAAAGGCTTACAGAGCCACGGAAAGAAGGGTTTCGCTTTTTGAAAAGGTCCAAAATCCGGTTGCACTCCTGCTTGACTATCCGAGAGATATGCTCACAGTAATCACTTTGGTAGAGAAGCACATCCATCGCCAAATCTGAGATGAGGCCTCGAACTGCAGGAACATTGTCAAGTGTTATATCGGACAAGCTCGGATATGGGGTACTCTCGGAGCCTTTCGCGTCACCCAGATCGCATTCTGTACGGGATTGGTGCTCCTTTTGATATGGGAAGTCCAGAAGATGTCTCCAGCACCTGGAAACTATTAGCCCTGGCACGCTAATAGTCTTCCCGGAAAATTAAATGTGAAGATGGAGAAAATTTCACATGGTGGGACAAAGGTCAAAGCACAGATTTAATCCGAGACAAGGCAGGGTGCTACTTACACCGGGAGAACCTGGATGCGGCAGTTTTCGTGCTTGTCCGGAAAATCAGAGTTAAGAGCCTGAAGATCAGGAGAGGCTCTGTAGACACTCTTTAGAGTTTTGCGCAGTACGTTGATGTCGTGTATGAAGTTAACACTCTCTAGACGCATGCCAAGTCGCTGACCGATTCCATGAGTGACCAAGACTAGGTGATCGATTCCCCGATCTTTATCCTCAACCTTCCTGGAATCCTCCATTTCCCTTTGTGCTTGCTTGCGTGCTCGCTCTTCGAGCTCAGCCATATCCGTTGAAACGCGCTGCTCAACAGTCGGTTTTTCCTCGACCGAGATACCTTCATCGTCCGATGTTTGGTATCGAGACGTAAATGGTCCACCCATCTGTGAAACTGTCCTTTCTTGAGTATCCCCAGGCAAGACCTCTTGTAATTCTTCCCCAGATGATTTCATTTCGACGCAACTCTTATCCTCCGCCTCTTTCTGTTTGTTCGTTTCGTTACAACCACGTACGAGCTTCGTCCCTGGAATGCCACCTAGCTTTTGATAGACTGTTGTGCTCACCCTGGACATGAAATCGTCGTTCACCAGTAACGCTGTCTTAGAATCCTGATAAGTCACTATACTATTCATATAAGCGCCAAACAGACGGTACGTTTCAGGTTCATTCTTAGTCACAGGAGTTGTATGCCCCGAATTCTCAGACTCATTGGAAGACCCGGGTACTGTAGGCAAAGTAAGCCTCTAACTTCGCAAAGACATAATTTCAATATTACCTTTTTCATTGTCATTTGTTCTCACAGGAAACTTAGCAGAATAGGTAGGGCTTGTATACCGCCATGGCTTTGACTTAAGATAACCCTCTTCAAGCTGGGTAGCCAAGTTTTCTTCACATGGTTTTGTTGTCGACCCGTCTTGAAAAAACCAAGTTCCGCGACGAACTTCGTAGACGGGGCCTATCCAGTAGGCCGGCCGAAGCTCCCTTTGTTCAATAATAACATCAAAAAGGGAGTCTTCATTCACGGGAACCTTGGTGGGCTCGGACGACGCACCTCCTACCGACCTGCTGTGTGAGTCATGCTCGTTCTCGACATCAGACTGTAAAAGTGCTTGAAATGCATCCTCGACGGCTTCAGAGTCTCTGGAAATGAACGGGACAAACTTCTTTGGGGGCGCTAAAGGTTTCGAGTCACCCTTTTGATCGCGGGGCCCGGGTTTCCATTTGGGCGAATCCACAGCATAGAACCACCTAACCTTAAGCGGAGGACAGTCTTTGGGGTAGCGACGCGGACTCAACCCATGTCTATGTGAGACCGTATGGTCCTCTCCTCGAGAACGTTGTAGGAGGTCTTTCGTACCGTTGTCGGGCTGCGGGGTCGTACTTCTAGGGGGTTTACCCGGAGTAAAGGCCCCAAAGAAAGTACCCTTTTGACTGTCCTTTGACATCAAGCTCTTAAGAGCCCGGTATGACGGAGCACGAGCCAATGCGTTTGGTAGCAAGCAAATGCGAGGGCTATTGAATATGGTGACAAGGCGGTTAGCATAGAAGAAGGCCACGTAGTTAGACTGCGCGATGGTGATATAGCCAATAGTTAAGGTAGACCAAAAGTACTTCAGAGAATAAAAGCGCTAGATTGGTGTGTGCTGACCAGATATAGATCTATTCACCGTTGTTCTCCTCGTGCTTATACTGTCTTTAGTGCGTGGTCAAATAAGCATCTCAGAGCCTAGATAACGTGAAGCTGCACCGAATTCTTGGCAAAGCCGAGCTCCAAGGTTGCAAGGAAACGACAATTCAGTCGGGACACATTTACAGTAAGTCGCCGGCGTGGCAATGAGGAAACCCATGAAGCAGACATCGACCGACTGGACTGCATTTAGATCCTGCCAGGGGCCGCTACTGTATATCTACAAGATAGGCTACCCCATGTTCGACCTAGGATCACAGCAATAGACTGCGTACGGACTGGTAACTACTACTTACTAGTACCAACCACTGGAAAGACCGTAATTACCATGTAATACAGAAGAAAGTATGGCCGTGCTGATCATCGGGTGTGCCACGCGATTTAATTTTCATCCATCCATGACCATGATGGTGCAAATAAGCCGTAGAATGACCAAGACTACACCCTTCAGATCCATCCATGTCATGGAATAATTACGTAGGTATTCATTTTGCTAACTAACGAAGAGATCTGAACATACAAGATGATTGAGCCTTACCTGTCGGCTAATAACTACAAAGTACTGTACTACAAAAGCAGTACGTAGCAGTACTACTCCGTATTCGCAACCCCCACCTTTATTTCCCCACTTTCCTAGTAGGTAGAGGAAAATAGCGCAACTACGTACCTAGGTGCCTAAGTACGCCGTGCTTACTCCATTATAATAGTGCCGAGTGAAGACTGCCAACTTCTTCTTGTACCCATCTTTGATTCGAATTACATCATCAGATCGGTGACCCCTTCTATACTGTTATATTCATACGCTCACAACCCCTATTGTAAAACCATTGACGTCTCCTCACTAAGCTCTCAACTTGCCAGTCTGTATTGGAAAGTACCTGAGCAAACCCCCTGAGGATGAACGTGATCAAACTCCAAAGGCAAGTCGATGGCTCCGATAGAAAACCCCACCATTCGAGATATTGCCCGGCGCCGACTGACTCTGCAGCGCAGAAAATACCCGCAGTTCGAGCAGTCGGATATTTTCTCTCTCCAGGATGCTTTTCGAAAGCTGGATGTTGATGATAAAGGCTCCTTAGACGAGGCAACCGTTATTAAAGCCACCCAACAATCAGAACGAAAGCCCTATGATGTTGTGCGTCAGGCCTTGAAAGAAGTTGAACTCGACAGCTCTCGCCGAGTCGAGCTCGAAGATTATGTGGACGTCAGTATGCCACTATCGCTGTGCTCTTTTTGGTCGTCCCTTTGTACTGTGGTCGCTAAGACAAACCTCAACAGCTTATTTCTAAACTCCGCTTTGCTTCGACGCAGAATCAGGCGGCTTCGGCTCCTGCACCAGTCCTTCCGGGTAATGGAGCCGGCCCGTCTCGACATGTCTCCAAAGGCAGTATAGGAGGCAGGATCCATGTCCAAGGTTCCTCGGCGAATGTGACACATACGATTAACGAGGATGAGAGAACAGAATTCACTAGGCACATAAATGCTGTTCTTGCTGGTGATCCAGACATTGGCCACTCCCTACCCTTTCCCACCGACACGTTCGAAATGTTCGATAAATGTAAGGACGGCTTGGTGTTGGCGAAGTTGATCAATGATAGTGTCCCGGACACTATTGATGAGCGCGTTTTGAACAAAGCCGGGAAGAAGATTAAAGAACTGAATGCATTCCATATGACGGAAAACAACAACATCGTGATCAATTCAGCCAAGGGTATTGGCTGTTCTGTTGTGAACATAGGAAGCGGCGACATCATAGAAGTGCGTGAGCACCTTATTCTGGGATTGATCTGGCAGATTATCCGCCGGGGTCTTTTGGGCAAGATTGATATCAAACTGCACCCTGAACTGTACAGGCTCCTGGAGGAAGATGAAACTTTGGAGCAGTTCCTACGCCTTCCACCGGAGCAGATTCTTCTACGTTGGTTCAATTATCATCTGAAGAACGCTAAGTGGAACAGAAGGTACCTTGCACTCTCCCGGCACGAGGTTTCCAGCTGTGAAACTACGACCAAACCTACAATCATAGAGATGCAGCCAACTAACTCTGTTATAGGGTGACGAATTTTTCATCTGATGTTAAGGATGGTGAAAATTACACCGTGCTTCTGAACCAATTGGCCCCAGAGACCTGCTCGCGGAGTCCTCTTCAGACCCAGGATGTTGTTCAGAGGGCAGAACAAGTCTTGACTAATGCGGACAAACTGGGCTGTCGGAAGTTCCTGACACCCTCCTCGCTCGTCGCAGGGAACCCTAAGCTGAACCTTGCGTTTGTGGCGAACTTGTTCAACACTGTTCCAGGCCTCGACCCAATCACCGAAGAAGAGAAGCTTGAAGTTGAAGATTTTGATGCTGAGGGTGAGCGGGAAGCCAGAGTTTTCACCCTGTGGCTCAACTCTCTCGACGTACAGCCCGCTGTCAATTCTCTATTTGATGATCTTAGGGATGGAACTGTATTGCTGCAAGCATACGACAAAGTGATGCCTGGCAGTGTCAACTGGAGACACGTCAATAAACCTCCGGCTTCCGGGGGAGAAATGATGCGTTTCAAGGCAGTTGAGAATACTAACTACGCCACTGAGCTTGGGAAACACGTGGGATTTTCGTTGGTAGGTGTACAAGGAGCGGATATTACTGATGGTCAGCGAACTCTCACGCTTGGTTTGGTATGGCAACTAATGCGCCGGGATATCACAAATACACTCTCGGGCCTAGCCAAACGTATGGGCAAGCGCGAGATAACAGATTCGGAGATGATCAAATGGGCAAACGAAATGTCGCACCGCGGTGGCAGATCCTCGTCGATACGCAACTTTAAGGACCAGTCGATCGCTTCAGGCCTTTTCCTCCTTGACGTGCTCAATGGCATGAAGAGTAGCTATGTCGACTACGATCTCGTAACACCTGGTCGGAACGACGAGGAGGCATACGCAAACGCTAAGCTGAGCATCAGCATAGCGCGAAAGCTAGGTGCCACAATCTGGTTGGTACCTGAAGATATCTGCCAAGTGCGCTCTCGCCTGGTGACTACTTTTATCGGTAAGTTTCAAAAGCTTTGGCCTGTGGTGAGCAGCATCTATCCTACTAACACCATATGACTAGGCTCTCTGATGGCCACGTACGAAAAGATGCAGTGAAGGCTCGGTAAAGATGTACACCAGCGGTGCACCGCGATTTTTCCTATCTTTTCCTTTGTGAATTCCTACCGTCTTCAAAGTATATGTACGTACTAGTCATGATGCAGACAATAACAAGATGCTTCAATCCCCACCAGCTTTCGTCTTGGAATGACTGTATGTAAGACAAAATTGTGTACACATGTGGGCATTCCCACATGCCATACTTCCTATTGCCTTGATAGCCGATAATTCTGACCCCACAACTGCAAGGTCGTCCTAGTCATTTCACCAAGTGCAAGGAAAACATAGACTAGAGTGTAGCCTTCAGTCCAAACTCGTGATACGGTAGGTAAATGCTTCATTCATGTCTTCCGGATTTCTCTTACCTTGTACTCTCCCCACAACCTAACATGACGACCAATTCTACAGACTACAGAGTTACAAATCGTTTTCGAAGCGGTGTTGCAGGATATGCACGAAGTCGACCGGTCTTCCGAGACGGTAAAGGTCAATGATCATCGACTATATTAGAATGCGAGCTCAAGACGGATAACGGATCGCTGTTGATCGTGACGAAAGGACGAGACAGTCTGGCGATACGATAAACAAGAAAAAGGCCCGCTCGACGTTCGTTCGGTCATGATTCGAGCTGCTGACCATGATAAATACCAATGTTAAGCAATAGTACCAAAGCCCCAATGCCTCGTATCTTTGCGCCAGCACTTCCAGGAGTTGGCCCCTTCGCGTTCTCTCTCTGCTAATGAACACTGCAATTTAGAAGGATTAAATGGCAAAGGAAAGCACATAGGAAGAATTAATGCAAGGAAAAATATGGAAAGCAAGACAAGAGAGCAATGTAATGAAGAGAAGAGCGCACGAGCATGGGGGGTGGAAGAGGGGAACGGCAGCTTGGGGGAGGGGTCAGAAAAATAGCGCCAGTTTTGAACAGCGATAGAGCGAACTAAACATCCAGGTCGATGGCCAACGTGCACTGATGACATCTTAAGCTTCACGTTATACCCCTCGGGCCTTGAAAACAATCCAGCACAGATTGAGGTCTTTGGCCAGGTGTATGGTACGAGATCTGATAGTTCATGAAGCCAAACTAACCTACTCGGCTGTATCAAGCTCATCATGAGCGGAGGTCAAGGGTTCTAAGGGGACTGCGGCAAATGATCAGCCACGACTAGAAGTTGGTGCATGCATCATGAGCATACCTTTCCTGTCTTCACCATTGGGGATATTCTCCCGCTCGTCCTCGCGTCGTTCACGATCATCATCACGGCGCTCCCTTTCATCCTTGATATCGCGGTCCCTCTCATCAGGGCTTCGAGAGCGGTCACGGGAACGTTCACGGTCCCGGTCGCGGCGATCATAATCCCGGTCACGGCGATCATAGTCGCGATCGCGGCGGTCATAGTCGCGGTCATGTCGGTCATAATCCCGTTCGTACCTGTCGTCCCTTCGGGGAGAATAGTCGCCACGACCACGTCTAGGAGAAGGAGAGCGGCCACGTCGTGGCGGAGTACGGTCACGTCGCCGGTCCCGGCCAGAGTCAAAACGCCAAGAAGCAGATGGAGGAGTACGCGCCCACTTTAACCATGTCAGCCAAGTTATGGATTCCATAGTCTTCTACTCACCTCAATTTTCAACAGATCATCACGGCCAATCCGCTTATTATGCATTTCATGGTATGCATCATCTGCGTCGCGGCGGCTCTCGTACTCCACAAAGGCAAACCTTGTGTCGTGAGCAAGTATCATTCAGGGTTCGAAGCCTCGATTAAACATACAGTCTGCTGGAAGGGGTACGCGGCGCTGGGATGTCACAGCGGACAAGACGTCCATATCTAAGTCAATGTTAGAAGGCTTTCCACATACATATCAGTCGTTAAATATATGGTGCAAGGCAACTGTGAGAGGAAAACTCTTTCGGAGGGTCCCCCTTCAAGGAGTCCCCTCTCCAAGGAAATCGGATAAACAAGCAAATCTCTATCATAGTATGATATAGAGAGCGGCACCGACGTCGGTTTGCGGGACTCAGCCGAGGTGAATTGCGAGAATGGACACGGGTCGTATAGTCATGGTAGCGCGTAGCAATCGATGAGCGGCACGTACCGTTCGAATTCGTAGGCAAGGTCGCGAGCTCGGGTCCCGTGCCCGAAGCCGGTGACATAGAGTGTAGTACCAGGTCGAGACATTGTGTGTCAGCCAGTGAGGTTGTGTGGTTGTATGCTGAACTGGGTAGGCAAATCAACAATGGTGGTGTGGATGCGAGTGAAGCAAGAATGGGCAGGATGTAAGGAAGTCAGAGACAGTTCAGGAACTACAGCTAAGTTTGTATGCCACAAGCGAAGTATCCAGGGATGTTCTAGTTTCCTATTACATAATATATGAGTCAGTAATTTAACTCAGAAACGGATACAATTGATATGTTACTTGCAATAAATTACAGGAGTAACATGATATGTCTCTTGATATAACATCGCTGCAGATAGATGGAAAGAACTCTTTGGGTTGAGAATATGCAGAATGTTGCCTCGTTTCTTATCTGATAAATTGAAGCTTCACATCAACTACAGAGTTAGTCTAACACCTGAGGCTAGGACGCTGATAGTTGCCGGGATATAAATCATCATTTACCGGTGGTCGCAGCACGTCTGTACCGTATTAAAAATACAATATGCTTCTCATCACTTTTGATTCGTAGTTAGCTTGGGACTGTGTTATTACGTACTCAATGTTACTAGTGTCTAGTTAGTCAACAGCTATATCAAGCTAGCATGCCGCCCTTGCAAAGAAGCAAAATTTTTCGTCTTTCGGAAACTTTCTTGACTGCACATTCTTGGATTTACTTCAAAACGCGACAGCCTCTTCCAACATGAGTGCTGAACTACAACAAGTCCAGAAAGTGTGGGAGCGTATCCGCACTAACAGCCCAATTTATGCTTTTCTACTTCAGGACATTGACATCTATGATGCTGGGAAAGGTGTTTTCAATGCGAGACTGCAAGTCGGTCCTCAACATTTGAATTCAAAGGGTACCTTACATGGCGTATTTTCAGCCTGTGTCACTGACTGGGCGGGTGGCTTAGCGATTGCATCGGCCGGTCTCGATTCAACAGGTGTCAGCACGAATATTCATGTCAACTATCTCTCAACAGCGAAAACTGGAGACTGGCTAGTAATTGAAGGTCGCGCCGACAAAGTCGGGCGAAACCTTGCTTTTACAACTGTGACAATCTCGAAGCAGACTGACTCTAATGGGAGTACCGTTGTTGCACAAGGATCTCATACCAAATATATCAAGACACAATGACGGTTTCTGACAGGCTTGTGAATGAGTTGTTATCGGACTAGCAGGGAGAAAAACACGGTGGTTTCTGCATACTTCCATATAAACCGCAGTCTTCTTTGCATCTGGCATGAAACGCATATACTTTGAATGCTGGATTCACTCGGATTGCGCATAGCAATATCCATCCTTATTTGCTTTAGATACCTTGCCTTTTACTGGTAATGCAAGGTAATTTTGGATGGGTACACAGCACTATCTAAATGAATATAAATTTCGCGGTTCAATTACAAATAGAGTCTCCTTCAGTTTTGTTACCGGGACAGGATTTGGTGCTGCTACGCATGATTTAAGTAGGCTTATCACTTATCCCAAGCCCTGAACTTCTTTTGATTCTGGGCCCCAATGATTGACAGGAGTACGGCACCACCAGAGTATCGTCTCTCCAGATGTTGTGTTTTGGTTTC
Organism: Aspergillus vadensis CBS 113365; assembly: GCF_003184925.1. NCBI lineage: Eukaryota > Fungi > Ascomycota > Eurotiomycetes > Eurotiales > Aspergillaceae > Aspergillus > Aspergillus vadensis. The sequence continues at coordinate 28,919 of NW_020292078.1, forward strand.
CGTGCGCAAAATGTATCTTAACGCCGTCTCCAACAATGAGCAAACACTCAAGCCTCACCACATCCTAGTATCCCATACGTAGTGTTGACTTCGGCTGGTTAAGTTTCCGAGGGCAAGTTCTTATCAAGTACGGGTCCAGGACTTCGCGTACTGTTTCCATCGTACGGAGTACTGGTACCACTAATCCTGCTCCTATGTTAGACCGATATGTGCAGGTCGCATTACCTATTTTAGCTACTAAATATGGCGGACTTTGTCGACCATTACAAACCTATTTGGAAAATATGATTATCCCATTCAATGTTACTAGTACAAATAGATTTGAACTGATTTGCACGTCCTGAATATACATTACTTGTGGTTTTTTTACTGTTTGGTAGGTAAAAGTGCTAAGTATGTAGTAACTAGCACTCTATGGCTATATAAGCTCGGATTCCCAGCCGGTTGTATTAGGTAACCAAAGCGGACATGCCGATCAGATAACCAGATGTTAAAGGACAACCGAGCTTCCTGACGACGCGCAGCCTTGATCATTCGCGAGATCTTGGTTTTCCTTCTCCTCAATAAATCTGCAAACCTGCGTTACGGTCAATGCGATCATCTAACAGAGCCAATCGCCATGGATGAGACTTCCAACTGGGCGGAACAGTCACAGCCCAAGAAACCCGAATTAGCTGAGACTTCTAACATTGGTTTGCCGACGAGCTACAACGAGCAGGCTGCGACGGAGAGTTTAAACCCCGTGCGATCAAAAGGAGTCATTGAATCGACACTTCAATTTCTCTCAACGGCCAATAGTGAGACTCTTCTGGGTGTCTTCGCATGCTTGGTAGGCGCGACGCTCGTACTCTTTGGAAGACTAGGTTTGCTCTTGATCGGAATTGCTAGTGGTATCATCTTGCACGCACAATGGGAGGCAGTTGATGAAGACCCTATCCATCCATTAGCCAATCCCCGACAGCGAAGGAGAAAGGAGCTCGCCCTGGACATAGCCAGAAGACTACTCGATTGGCCGAAAAGTACGGCCTTGGCTGCCGATGCTGGACAAGATGACACTGGGCAAGTATTCCTCTTCGGGGACTCTTCCGCTGCTGATCTTGATCATTCTGCTCTTGGCCCCAAGACAGCGGATGCCCTGAGATCAATCACCGATGCAGTTATGAAGGACTATGTGATGTAAGCTCTCGCCTATAATGCTACTTCGTGAGCTTACCAGACCTCGAAAAGCTCCTGGTCTAGTCCAATATTACCGCCCGAGACAACATTTCATCTGGCATGCAGGAAGTTGTTGGCCGAGTTTATCTCGTCCTTGTCATTGCACCTCTCTCGTAAACGCTCTGCTGACACCTTTCTGGAACTCCTTACTAACTCATCCTCACTGATCATTGTGTTTTTGAATGAGCTATCTGCAGCATTTGAGTCCGTTGGCTCCACTAAACCGCCGGAAGAGGTGGTCTTGCGCTACATAGAGACATCCCCTGAAAGTGGCCTGGCGAATATCTTAGCCAACGACCAACAGAAGAAGAAGCTCGACATTATAGCGGACGATATTTTGGCCAGATTTCTAGACCCAAATGTTTATGGATGTCTGCTGCTCAGAAATTTCATGCGCGAAATGTTCGTGAGCGTTCTATTTGAGTCAACCGTTTCGAGTCTTTCGAGGCCAGAAATCATCAATGGCTGGATTATATATCTTTTTAGTGAAGGCAAGTCAGAAATAATGACTGCAATAGACGCCGGTGTGGAAGGGGCCCAGGAACAAGTTGTGACAGCAACTAGAGTACTCAACAGCGTAAATGAACTTCCATCCGAGACAACGAGCAGCACGAGCCCAGACTCCGATATCACTGGGGATATAATACAACATGAAACGGCAAATGTTGATAGGGCAACAGTGGAAGCCAAAATAGAGGCGAAGCGACTCAGTGACATGATCACGGCGCATGATCAGCAGAAGCAAAGCCCAGAGAGAGCACTGGGAGACGGTGTGCAGGAGGTGGCATCGGATGACAGGATTGATCATCGAGAAGACTTGCCTGCAGGCGAGATCGGAGACGGAGCTTTGCAACGCAAAGTCTTAGGTTGTGATCAAGCAAAGCATCACGAAAATAATATCGATTCCAAACTGGAAGAAAATAATAGCTCGTCTCCTTCACTCATGCAGTTCAAGAGTCCAGCGGCACCGACTTCGCTACCGGAACCAGCCATCCTTCATCGTGCATCCATAACGGTAGAAACCGAAGCTTCAAAGGCCACATCGAAAGGCCCACTCCGCTCAAAGCCAACGTCGGACTATTTACTGCAAGTTGAACCTGTATCGACACGGTCTACTGGATGGATGGTTTTCCGAAAATATACCGATTTCGAATCGCTTCACCAAACTTTGGAGGCTATCTCGAGACTGCACAAACTACGGAAGTTCGCCGACGATCACCCAGTTGTGCCCTCGTGGAAAGGCCAGACAACATTGGAATTGGCCAAGAACTTGGAATGTTATCTTCAAGATGCTCTTAACCACGAATCTCTGGCAGAGAGTGAAAAGATGAAACGATTTCTTGGCAAGGATGAACATCTTGGATCGGACTTCAGTAATCCTTACGGCAGGACAGGGTTCCCCTTTCCAAGCCAAACTGCACTCGAGAATGTAGGAAAGGGAGTGTTGGGCGTATTATCCAATGCACCCAGGGGCGTCTCGGGAAGTGGTAAAGCCATGTTGGATGGCATGACAGGGGTGTTTGGTGGAGGCAACAGTAAAAAGCAATCGCCTGATTCAGTGGTAGGCGATAAAGCCAGGCCACTAGATCCTCTCAACCATAACGGGTCAATCGATCAGGGGTCACAGGGGAGTTTTCGGAATTCTACGAGGATTGGCTCGGCTTCCCCACCGGACGGATCTCACACAGACAAGACATTTGGGAGGCCAGCTCCCCCTCCTGAAGAGGCTTTTTCAAATAAATTCGAAATGGCTACGGATTATGCAGGATTTCCCGACAGCTCAGCTCAGACGACGGATGTAGGAAGCACTGTGGCTTCTACACAACTGTCTCCTTCAACCGGGCGCAATACTTCGGCTGACCTACCCCGGTCTCCTGGCGGTACGCAAGATAATCCTCACGCCAACAGCGAAGGGCAAGCACCAGACGCTGGATTAAGTGACCACAGAAGTCGAGGCAATCCTATCACACATGAAGAGACGCGCATAGCAGTGGAGCTCATATTCGCGATAATCAATGAATTATACACCTTGTCTTCGGCATGGAACATACGCAGGACTCTACTTAATGCGGCAAAATCGTACATATTACGCCCCGGAAATCCTCATTTGGAGACGATCCGTGAGCTGCTCCAGGTATCGATGATTGATTCGCATACGTCAGATGAAGCAATTGGGCTATATCTCAACAAGTTACGTGAAAATGCTCTGCCAACGGAAAGCGAGTTAGAAAACTGGCCGCCGCCATCCACTGATGCTGAGAAAGAACGGCTGAGGGAGACGGCTCGCAAAGTCTTCATTCAGCGAGGCCTACCCCAGGCTCTTACGAGCGTTATGGGAGCAAATGCCAGTAAGGAAGTTTTGGGGAGAATCTTCGATTGTCTGCAGGTTCAAAATCTCGCTAGGGGGTTTGTATATTCTCTTTTCTTGCAGGCTCTCAAGACTGCTATCCTCTAATATTAACATCCGAACCCCGACTCGCTGAGTATTAGCGATCATTAGCGATCACAAGAATCCCGTCGCATGTATAATACAGAAATTAGTTCCTTTTCGCATCTCTAGTTGATTGAACATCACATATTGTTTCGGTGAGATAAACTTCATTCATTGTATGATGACTGTAATTGAATGTTCACTATTTGATTGGGATCACGTGATATAAGTACCACATTGACGGTCCGTTTCCCCTTACATATAGTTAATGGAGAGCTTGTCCACTTTGAGCTTCCAAGAGAGATATTATTGACACATCATATCATCTAAACACAATCAGTGGTAAAGTTACGTTCGCCCCTTTCTTTGGTGGCAGACATAGTTATGTCTTTCAGAGCCAGAAAGCGCGAACCAGACGCTGAGAGTGATTCTATCGACGGTCATCGCTCATTAAAAAGGACGAGGGGCAATGTCTCGAAGGGAAACCCAGACCCTAACCATACCGATCTACTCGCTGGCCAGGGAAAGCTTGACTCGAATGGAGACCTTTACTGGGAATTATCCAAAGCACGCCGTCTGACCATCTCATCTTTCCGTGGAAAGACCCTGGTCAGTATAAGGGAATACTACGAGAAGGATGGCCACGAGCTCCCCGGGAAGAAGGTTTGTCTTCTACGTTCTAAAAGGCCTCGTCACGAAACTCATCGTTTGCGCAGGGAATCTCTTTACCAATTGATCAGTTTTCCTCTCTTGTGAGATTATTACCTCATATTGAAACCACTCTTCAGAATAAAGGCGAATCAATCCCCCGACCACAGTATGATAGCGATAGTAGATTGACCAGTGAGAACAAAGAGGTCGGTGATGACTCTGGTGATTATTCGGATGACAAGGATACGCGCCGGAATATCGAAGCGACGAGTGAGGACGATAGCGATGAGTAGGCATACCCACCAAAGGGGCTAGAATCGTCATGAGGCTGAGGGGATGGTTCTATCAACAAAGCCATCGTTGCTTATCTACCCCTGGGCTTCACTGACGCTGAATTCTAACGGGAATGATGAGTGAACCTGTTGGAGTCGTTATCAGTAGGTATGCAAGGCGTCGAATATGCCATGGATCCTTCCTCCAAACCACGAGTACGTATACAAAGTTTTGAAATCGCATCCTGAATGCACTCTAGCTTTCATGAACACTATATCCAGCTAGTCCCTTTGAGTCCCAGTTGAGTTATTACTAGATGTCCTATCAGAATTCCCCTTATCACCTTATCGCTAGATCTCGGTCACTCTTACACTTCTTACAACTCCAGTAGACCTACTTACCGATCGGAGCCTTGAGCAGATAAGTGCATTCAACCGAGTATTTTGGAAATAAATGAACAATTTACAATAAAATATAATAAGATAAAATACAATAAAATAAAAGGCACTTGTTACCTATGCGTCTCTTTATTGTATCATAACTAGAAGAACACTGGCTACAGTACCATAGAATGCGTATATTTAAACTGTTTAATGCGTGTCTGGCATGGTGAAGCATCTAGCTCTGGTTCACCCAATCTTGTTCTTTGGAGTTGCTTATATAGCAACACAAAGCCTTTGGGGCACTAGAGAGTGCTTTGGCAGTCACCTAATAATGGTGCCTGTGCCTAGATAGTGAAAATGTCGAGATATCTCAGAAATTCGAGAGAGGTGGGGGCCGGAAGAGAGACTTCTTGTATGAGAGGGTACTATCCATGAGATACATGTAAGACTAGCCAGGGTGTTGAACTACTAGAAGTATGATGTCTAATTTGCGATCCGAAAACAAACTAGTTAGGTTTATATAGTATTACTATGAAAAGACTGGCTATTGACTATATCGTCATGCTGTGGAGATTCAACCCAAGCGATTACAGATTACATTTACATACAATCTTGTAACCCCAGATATATATACCAGTTAATCTATGGGTTCAATACTATGAAATAATTGAGTACACGGGTTAGCCATACTTTGTTCATCAACTAAATTCCTAGTACCACAAGATACACGCTATATTTGGCGTCCTAGAGACCCGCATTTGAATGCACAGTCTTTCGGGGTAGATAGTCACAATTCAGCATCTAGTATGTATTTTTGACTATGTACAGTGTGACACCTATTGAGACATTGCACACTCCGAAACCCCTTACGAGTAACTGTGGCTCACCCTATTTTAAGGAATTTTCACTGAATCGGTGTAGAATCATATGCATTAAGTTACTTATTTAGCCTTTTTGTGCTGGGTTTTATTTATGGCCATGCGAATACCCTACAAGTACTTGATTGTAATGCGTTATGCCCCTTACAATGTTACAAACTCTGTACTCCGCACTATGGGGCAACTATGGTTGTTGTCCCGTGGAAAGTTAGGTGGTTAGCAAGCAAAGCAGATCCATGGCTAGTGAGGGACTTCCGTCATATCAGACCAGAAAATGGAAAACACAATAGCCCCTTCCCCTCCCCCTTTTCCACCCTTTCCTCCCGTATAACGCTACAGTATAATACGTGCGGCTTGAACATTTTCTTGACCTGATATTATTAAGATACCCACCCGCACAAGCCCTGGCTATCAACTTGAAATTACTGGTTTTCCTTGTCAGCCTAGACGTATAGTCCGGTTTGACCTGTCTTATCCTCCTTATGACTTGATTGCTTATCAGAAAGAGTGCTTTGGTATGTCCTGACACAGTCAATTAGTTACCTCTGAGTATCAGTTTCAGAAGAGCGAAAGTCTATCTCAAACCATTACAACTATGACTTGCACCATTAGCTATTTCCTACTAACAGCTAATTACCCTTCTAGTATGCTGGAAGGCCTGTGTGAACTAGAGTTCCGGATCCAAGTTCAATCCCTACCGTCGGGTTTATCGAGTATCCTACCAGCACATATCAACCAAGAGAGAGCCAGTACCCTGGTTTGTCGACCAACTTTGTCTATTACCATCTCGTGCATACCACTACTTGTTGTGCGCCAGGTCTGGGACAAACTTGTCATGATTAAGGGGAGAATGCGCATTCTATAACGCCAAACCCGCCAATTGTATTGTCACAACACACGCACGCACGCACACACACACACTATGCAACCGGAGTGAGTTCTCTGGTATGGGCGCAAGACAGCAATCGAGCTGACAAAAATCTTGTGTGGACTATCTCAGGCTGCAGAAATACTGTGGACACATCAGCTTCCGGTAAAAAGGATCTTCCTCGTTGGCCAAGCCATTTTCGGCGGTGCTATACTACCTATCTGAAAGCCGAAGCCGGGAAGCTTCATGACTGGTTCTGCCACTCTATAAACTGCTAGTCTCTAACTGCGGTCACGGTTCGCAACATCGGGATTGTGTGAACCAACGTTCCCGGATATTTCTGGAAAACGTCTTGCGCCCGTTGGAATCTCATCCAAGCAACGTTCTAATACATACTGGCATATGCTGAACGCAATCGTACACAGTTGAGGAAAGTCGAGTTCTAGTGACCTGATAGACAACGCCCACGTTCATCCATCCCCACAATCGCATTACAGGCTATGTCTAGATTAAAGGAATCGGATACCGCGGATTACATTTCCAGAATCGGTGCAGGAACTCCGGCAAATTCTGCCTCGCCACAAGCTGCTGTGTCGCTAGACAAGACGGATAAAGGTCTCATCCGTGAAGGACTAGGCAATTTAAATCGCTGGTCGCAGTCTACAACATCTAGCCAAAATTCGCCGGAAAATAATCGTCGACTCGATTTTACCAGAGTGCCTAGATCACCTTCCCCAACCACTGGCCATGACGAACATTTTGACAATAATGATGGCTCGGAAAATCAAAGTCAGATAGCTCCCGAAACTGGCATTGAAATACATGACGGATTTCACATGCCGGAGACATTTGATGCCTATGATGGATTGCGCACGCATCGCCCTTTTCAAAGGTCGATCACGTCGAGTTATGGCGATCCTGCACCAAATCACCCAGTCGACGTTGTAGGAGCGACAGTGCCAGAGACTAATTGGATATTTTCTGGGGCCACTGAAATACCTCATAACCTTTTCCAAGACCCCTGGGTCAAGGAACACGGTTCAGGACCTGATTCTGCCCGGGGCAAAAGTAGTGTGGTTCCTACTCGCCCAGTTCTAGAGGCACACAGTCCACGTGAATCAGGGCCTGACGCACCAGCAGAGGAAGGACCGCGGTTGATCTCTGAGGGAGATAGGAGCCAGGAGAAAAGAAAGCGGGGTCAGTCACAGAAAGCAATGCTTTCCAAAGCGTTGCAGAAAGCGAATACCGCAGTTCTTCTCGATAATGCGGCGAACTTCGAAGGGGCTATGGAGGCTTACAATGATGCGTGTCAACTCTTACATTTGGTAATGCTTCGGAGCGACGGAGGAGAAGACGAGAAGCAAAAACTCCAAGAAATAGTGAGTCTCCTGACTGAACTCAAATTCTTTCCATTTCTAAAACTGAAATTCTTCTTTTAGCGTGATACATATATGGTACGAGTCACTGAGCTACAACGTATGGATTTTTCATTTCGAGATTTGGATAGCAAAGCCCTCCCTGAGCGTCCGCTAAGTCAAGAATCATATGGTGAATTTACTCATCCAACCGTTGATGAGAACGAGGTAATGGCCAGAGAGAAGCGTGTCTCTTTGCAGCGCAGTTCTATGGTCCAACCGTTTGATCTGGTGGAAGGGCTAGCGTCCAGTTGGGATCACCAACCGCGCCAGTCATTATTACCGTCACCGCTAGGTGATCGTACACCGACTACAGCCCAATCGTCTGATTCGGTCAATTTCCATCATCCTGGATCATCCCGGCGTATATCGAAGTTTGAGTACATGGGTGCTTCAGACCCCTCGGAAACAATAACCTCAGGAGTAGATATCACTCATGCTGCTGGCCAGTCTGACCTGTCCTCTTTCGGGGATCAGAAGAAGGACGTGAATGAATCGACGTCTTGGCTCGACACCATTGATGAATCTGGCGCATCTTCCCCAGCCTCGATACGCTCAGAAGTGTCATCAATATACTTGCGACATAGGGGGACCTTTCATCATGCTGTTGGTACCGAGGCCGAATTTGATGCTGCCCTTGATGCTGCTGTGGAAGCTGCATATGATGAAGGTCTGGAACCAGCTGTCGATCCAGATGATAATGGTAGCAGCAATGACATTGTGGCCAATGCTCGGAGAAATGTTGAAATCGCGAAGCAAAAGGTGAGAGAAGCTGAGCGGGAGGCTCAGATAGCATTGACACGCGGACAAGAAACACAGCGTCTTCAAGAACAACCCGCGTATGACGGTGTCAGTGATATTAGGACCGATTATCTAGATGAGGAAGCTGAAGAAGAGGAGCGATTGCTGGAGGAGATGACCAGAGGCTATGTTATGGATGACTTCGAATTTGGCATTCAGTCCAAGTCCGCTCTTCCCCGCCAGTCAAGGTCGGGTAGCCTTTCTAGCAAATTGCGGGATGGCTCGACTACTTCAAATACTATGACGGCCCTAAGCCCCCTCGCGGAAGATGCAAGCCTGCCCTTCACTGATGATACAAACTTCGAGCCTAGCGGGTCGTCTCCCCCAAGTCACGGCGCACTTTCGGTTTCAACAAATTCGGGACATGCCTCAATATTGACACCAACGGTGCGAGCACGGAGACTATCTGGTCAGTATGCCACGGAACTAAAGATCGAAACAAATACGGACCCATTCAGTTTTCGGCCGCCGCCAGTTCCAAAAGATAGTACAGCCTCAACCTCTACTATCAATCATCAGCCAGGTCGAGCATCGGGTCCTGCTTCTGCTCTACGATCAGCCGCGTCCGTGAAGACTCGAAATGTCTCAATTGGATCGTTTAACGAAGATTCTCTATCTAACGCAATCTCAGAAAAGATGCCTCACCAGGACGATAATGGCCGTGAGCTCTCCAAAGTCCCATCTCCAACACGTCCCATCGGCAAAGTACCTTCAGCACCGGATAATCTGGGCAAGCTCAATACAGGACTGGGAACTTTTCGTCTGAGAAATATCTCAGTTTCGGGGCCGGAACCGTTCGTTGAGTCCCCAAACAGTCCGTCAAGCAATGCGTTTCCTGCCGTCGATACCCATAAAGTGCCGATGACTGGTTCAATACCTATAATTCCCACACCCACCACTGCCATGATGTCGGCGAATGGCTTGCCAAGTGGAGGACTGAATATATTCGACAGCCATATACATTCCCCAACAAGCCCTGGCTCTCCAAATTTGTTGGCCACCGATCCTCCTCTTCCATTGGAGCCGTGTCCTGAGTCATTTCTTCTGCGTCCATTTTGGCTAATGCGCTGTATCTATCAGACAATTTCTCACCCACGTGGTGGTTATTTGTCCACGAAGTTGTTTATTCCTCGAGACGTGTGGCGCGTGAAGAACGTGAAAATTAAAGCAGTCGAAGAAAAGGTGTCTAACTGCGACTTGCTAACCGCAGCATTACTCAAGTTGGCAAAGGTTGATACTTACGATGCTGATGCGGTTTTGGAAGAAATGCAGTCTTTGGAAAGTGTACTTGACCAGGTGCAGATGTCGCTGTCCAAAAAAATAGGGAGTGAGGTCGGAGTGCAGGGCGCCATGCCACTCTTCAAGTCGGCTCAATTTCTCGAAGACCCAGCAGCAGCCGATGCGCCACCCTCAAGACCATCGAATGTACCGAGCAAATCATATCTGACCTCCTGGCGTAAGTTACGGTCAAAGAATTCCGGGGTCAATACGACGGCTTCGCTCCCTGCATCGAAGGACACCAATAAGGACAATACGACCGTTAGCACCATTCCGATGACGTCTTTGCCTACTTCCCAGCCATTGAGGCGCAGGGTATCTCAATTGCACTACAACGGATCTAATAACTATATGGGAGCCTTGGCACGGCTTTGCGATGCAGCTCAGGTATTGGGTATGTGGCAGGACTTACACCCCACTATCATTTTGGCAGTGTTAACCCGGCTTGCTTAGATCAAATTGCTCAACAAGTCGAAGATCCTGGCCTAAGGCATTCTTCGCCGACATTAGTCGGCCTAGAGTTAAGCACTCGCCATGCTGCAGAGTTTTTTGGACTCTACGTTTGTCGGTTTGCCCTGAACGATATCGGTATGATGCTTGATAAATTCATCAAAAGAGGCAGTGAGTGGGTACTGATCTGATGACATGGCTTTGATTTACATGTATCATACTTGGAACTTCCTCTTTCCTTCTTCTTGCTTATTTTATTACTATTTTTATTCGATTTTGTTTCTCCCAACATCATCTTTTATTCATTATTATCGATCATATGCTTATTGATCGAACTTGAACATGTAAATTCACTTGTACAAGTACCTGCAAGATCGCATGTTTTCTTCTCTTTATTCCTTAGCTTTTCCGGTTGTGATGGTTCTCGATAAATATACTGCTGGAGTTGCAAATTCGCATCTATTCTGGGGAGAAATTCAAACCCCGTGCATACCCCGTCTTCCATATCGGTTGCTTCGATGAATGCGGCGATGTTTACCGTTTCCATGGACTTACAATAGGTGTATGACGTATGAGGGTCCCTGGCGCTTTTACACGGAGCAGATATATGCAAGCTTGGGAACCTGCAAGTCGAATACTTCTTTCAACCTCGCCTGGCTGCTGACGCAAGGGACATTTGGCGTCTCTTTTCCGCGTCGCGAATGATCTCAGCAGATAGCTTCAGGCTTGGTGCAAGCCGCGCATACCTGCCAACCTCCGTTATAACGTTAGATATGATCCCGTCTAGCTGAGTCGCTGGAGGCAATAGTGATGAGAGAGTCGGTGACATGGTTGCTCCCATGATTAACAACGCCTGTGAGACCATGGAAAGGGCACCTTGCCAGAGGTACGGCAGGTGGCCCTCACGGTGTCTGCTTATATGCTCGAGTTGATTCAATGTCGCCTCCAAGCACCGCAAGCAGCAATCTTTTACTGTCGGGTCACCGCATGCATACTCATTCTGGAAGACCGCCAGGATGTAAGGCCGGTAAATTATTGTACGGCAGGCGAAGTAGCGAAGCCTTAAAACAGTCTGAATGGGGCTTGATGTCGGCCCCCCAAGGGGGAAGCGGACAGGCTGGGGAAGGCTTTCATACCATTGAGAAAGCTGGAAATCTAGCTCTGAGGCGATAGGACCGAGTGATGCGAGTGTCAAGATGCTGTCTTTTTGGTAGATCATATGACTGACTCTGTTGAGCAGCCTTCTTAGGGCTATTTCAGCCAAGAAATACCAGAGCTCATCCTGACCTATCATCACATCTACTATCTTCTCTCCAAGTTGTATGCTTCCTTCGTCTTCTTCGTCTTCTTCATCTTCCAGTTCAAAGCCCCCAGGGAGATCGACGAGCTCTTCAAAATGCACAATACCCGAGTGTGGTAGGTCTAATTCTGCAAGCAAATCGCTTTCAAATAGTAAGGTGTTCCAGTACACTCTTGTGCTGAGCTCCTTCCATTGCCCCGGAACACGAGAGGGGTTGCCTAGAAGTAACTGTAACTTCATGCTGGCATTTGATAGTAGCGTCCACGCCTCGAGGGGCCTGACCATGTAAAATAAATATGCAGATGCCAATATGACACATTGCGCTGCGAGCACCGAATTGCGCGTCATAACAGCCGGCAAAAGAGCCCAGGCTGCGGCAAAATATGGTAGTCCTGGAAGTTCTTCATCTGCAGAAAGGCACGATATACTCCCAGATTGACTGGCACTGCCCAGTGCCAAAACCAAGAGGACGACGCAGCTCTCCGGCCCTCCCTCGAAGTCTAGAGAAAGAGCCTTCTTGTAATAGCGGGGCCATGTCAGTGGGTTGACACAAGCGTACCAAACATTTACGCGTTCGAAAAAAAGTTGAGCGTGAGTAAGTGCGTTTGATACATCTAAGTTCACGGGAGGTTCGAGCCGCAGTGGCTCACGGGCCATCTCTAGCTGTAGAAGGGTATGAGGATCATAAGGAACAGCGACCAATTCTCGGATTAATGGCCATTGTAGAAGGTGTAAAGCTGGTGTAGTATGTACTCTGGGCATAGTTGAGATACTTGTGGGTGGATTTGCCCATGAGCCAAGGCCCACCGCGATTGTCCTTGTAGGTATGTTGGCGAAACTGACGACATCATCACCACCTATTTGGACAAGGTTGGCAGCTGTGGAAGAATTCGATGACAGGGGAGACTGGCTGATAGGGTCTGAAAACTTCGACTGAAGCAAGACTTCTATCCTGTTCAGCTTCTCGATAATCAGTTTGTCACCGGCATCTAGTTTGATGCCTGGCTCACGATAAACACAGTCTGCATCCAGGTCTACGCAGAGCTGACACCTTGGGCGGGCTCCGTTACATCTCGTTTTCCGCAGACGACAGATCTGGCACTGAAGCAGCGCACGCACATTAGTATCACTTGTGTTTGTAGCAGAGCTAGTACCACGATATGGAAAATGTGACGGCACTGGGTGGCACTTGTTCAAGATTATAGAGGGAAGGGGCATCCAACATACGGCTATAGTTGCGCGCCTTCGGGGATACTCGGTTGCTTCAGAGTTGTTGCGCTTTCTTGCTAGGCTTGAATCGAGAGTAGCATCGTTATCGGGTTCTTGAGAAGACATGGTGCTTTCAGCCCTCGGTGCATACGAAAACGCTGGTCCCGGACAGAGTATGGCTTCGGCAACATGAAGCCAGTGGTAAGGCCCAAAGATGTGTTGTTGTGCTCAAGGAGGCACAGAAAATGCCGCCCACGCGGCCACTGGCAGCTGTAAATGATGTGACTAGGGCTGTAAAATGGCAAAGATGTCAATGGGCATTTCTCAATCGAAGTGCATGGCAGTACAAGTAGAGTTGCACATACGAGCAATAACGTTTGATAAATGCGGGGGAGAGACTTGCAGGGGCTGGCAGCTGGCGCCGACATGAGGGAACATGAGACAGTAATATCTGCCTATAACGAGTAACTTACTCAATGCTACTAGCTAACCTAGGTGCTTTACCTACTTCGGCACGGAGCCTACTTGCCGCCCGTCAACGCCACTAGCAAAAAATATTTTGGACAAGTACTGTTTATTGGTGGACCGAGGCATGGAGCCCAGCTAGAGTGCTTCGCTATGGCTGTCCAGTAACTAGTCACGGGAAACAGTATGTGAAGCTTTTCTACCTCACGTCTATCTCCCTACATGTTGATTCAATGTAAAGCCAAACGCCATATCCCAGCAGGTTTATACCGCACTCCGAGATTCAACACTGCGAACTTCATCTAGGCCTGTGCCTGAGCGGCTATTCTTCCCCAAGCCAGTGCCTCTCTCTGGGTTGGTGCTGGTCCGTTCATCGCTGCTTCTCAACGTGTTGTAACTGCTGCTGGCAGTATTGGATTGGCGAGCTGGCGCCTTTCGGTCTTCGCCGTCATTACCTATGGACGCTGTTGCAGAGACGTTGTTACTGGCGTTGCTGAGCTCAGCATGAGGGTCGAAAGTTTTAGTAGTTGTTGGACCAGCACTGCCAGATATAGGGATCACGCCTGCAATACCGTTTACTTTCTCCCCAGTGATGTCGTCATCTTCATTCCCTTCGAACCTCTCGCCTTTCTTTTTGTTGGCATCAGTGGTACCGGCATTAGCATTGGTGTCACGAACGCCATCTACGCGCGAGTCAGTCGCGTCCCTAGCATTGCCCGCTTGGGATTCGGTGGCCGTTGACGCTGGAACTTCGGTGCCATGTCTAGACTCGGTAGTGTCTGGCATACTGGTCTGGGACTGGTGCATGGACGAGCCATGTTGAGGATAATGATCTCCTGTGCTATGGGCGTTGCTAGCCCCATAGCTACTGTCTATGCGGGGCTCGGTGTTGTCCTCAATGTTGTCAGGCTTAAACTTATTGGCCGTCGATGACGGAACTCTGGACCCATGAGACGACTGGGTAGCAGCTAGCATGGTTTCCTGGGGCTGATGGCGAGGTGAGACATTTTGAGAGCTCTGGCCGGGCTGTTCTCTTGTGTTTGAGAAGTTGGTGTTATCATAGTTGTCCATTTGCGGGCTAGGTTTCTCAACGCCGCTCGACTGGAATCCGGCAACTGTCGGCGTCGAAACATTAGTGCCATATGATAAGTCGGTTGAACCCGGCATATTGTGTTGAGACTGGTGAATCGGTGACGCGTGCTGCATGGGTTGTTCCCTTGTGTTGTGTAAATATTGTTTCTGGGTCGGGTTTATAGCACCTTGGGCGTAAGGGCCAGTACTAGGTGAGGTCCCAGAAGTACGGTCATATCGATCGCCGGTAGCACTCCGATTAATGGAGTCAGTGATACTGCTTGGGTGGCGATTTTCGGAGTGCCCCCTGTCGTTCGCATTGTTGTAGGTACTGACGTTGGGACCGAGATCTGTCGCGCTTGTACCGAAGGCACGTCCGGTTGCTTCGACATTGTAAGAAGGATCATCAATGGGGTTCATGATGTTGGCCATTTTCGACAGTCAAATGAGAGATGTACACGAGTGTCTTGTTGTATCAGGTTTTGAGTCGGAGTTCAGGCGGGAAATATAAGCATATACACTAGATATATATAATTGATTGTCTTTGGATACTGTCCATTGGCATGGTCTGAAGGCATGACCGTTTAAGTATTTCTCAACCTCCCCTGCGTAGTGCGTGAGATGACGTCGATAGTAGTAGGCTATCTTGATTTAACCTGTAATAACCATGATACCCCACGATGAGCTTTTACGTAGTTGTGGATGTCGATCCAGACAGGGACCATGACGTAAGTCCATGGCCACGGTAAACAATTCGCTATTGATCGTCCAAAGTACTAAGTTAACTATTTCAAAAGTATCAGTAAGTACTAGTCACAGTGAAACAACATCATCCTAAAAAGTATTACTGTCTAAATGTGGGGATTAACTCCAGTATGCTGTCATAGCTCCTGAGCTCACTTATCGACGGTTGGGTTTCCATGGCCCCCTCCCCTGCAAATGGGATCGGGATGACGTGCGTAGTAATAAGTAGATACTTCAGTAGACTATTTAGTAATATGTACCTTCATGTACTCCATACTGTGATGGAAGGGACATCTTGAAAGCCGAGATTGGAAGAACCATCAGAGTCGATGACTTTGTAAGTAGGTGATGATGAGTCTGAAAGCCACATGAGTATAGTTTTTTCTTAGAAGTATACCCCTGCCCTTGCCGTACTGGACCTGTGAATGCGAAGGATGAAGGGAAACCTTAAAACATAGAAATCACAGAAATTGGGGAGCTTGATTGTATTAGAGCTTACTGGTTTAATCATGCCAAAAGAAGTAGGTACGTATGGATCCACCCCACGCACGCTACACACGCGCGGCGCGCCTGATTTCCCGCCAAAACAACGGGACGCGCAAAAGCCTCCATGGTGATTGCGACCGTTTGCAATCCATTAATCAACCCCCCCTGTTCGTTAGATACAACACAGTGCCATCCTCGAACTTGTCGCATACGTATCGCCTGTACACATCGTATTACCTCAGGTTATACCTGTTTCGAAGCCACAGAAGACACTCTGTAGGCGTTATCTGCCTACACAAAGTCCCGTTCCATACATAGGCCCTTGGTGTGGTTGAGCAGGGCACAGCACCAAATACAGGCCCGCCTTCCCTT
Organism: Aspergillus vadensis CBS 113365; assembly: GCF_003184925.1. Classification (NCBI taxonomy): domain Eukaryota; kingdom Fungi; phylum Ascomycota; class Eurotiomycetes; order Eurotiales; family Aspergillaceae; genus Aspergillus; species Aspergillus vadensis. Next base: position 45,209 of record NW_020292078.1, read on the forward strand.
CACCTCGACCTTACCACTCACAGGTCTCTACAGTTCTAGACACAAATCGCAAAATGCCGAGGCCGCCCACAAAACGCAATCGCTTGACATCGAAGGCTCCGCCAGCCGCCGAGATTGATAGTCAACAGGGCCCCGGACGGCATGGCATATCCTCAGAAGTAAATACCAAGTTCACAGAAAATGCAAACCAGGTCATCACGGGATTTCCTGAGGTGGACCAAAGCAGCCAAGCCTCGGAAATCAGGCGGCAATTGAGGAACCAGACGCCTTTAACGAGAGCACAAGAACATGCGATCGAGTCTTCGCCCATTGGGGAGCGTGAGACCACAGGCAGTCGCCAGGCTACGAGAGCTCGAGGGTACTCGTCAACCCTCTCCGTTGTCGGGAGAAAGGGCGATACAGGCCCTAAAGTCCCAGGAACTCCCGCATTTGAAAGTTCGATATTAAGTAACTTTAGAAGGAGGCCGCGACAACCAAGCATCATGCAGATGATGCAAGCAGAGGACGGATCCTCTGACCTTGATGATGATGTTTTCCTCGGTAGTTTGAGTCCGGAAGATGAGTCCACCCCTTTGAACCTCTCAAGGAGTAGGCCCCTCCCAATCAGACAAACTGCGTCACCATCGCCTAGGCATCCAACTCCGTCCAGTGACGGGTCGCGCAAGCGTAAACTGTCTGGCGAAACACCACATGCTTCTCAATCGGACTCGGAAGTTTCCGAGAATTCCCCTGCCACATCGCCTACATCACAACGGCGACAAAGCGGGATTGGTGTGTCAGTTGGTCATACTCATCACCCGGATTCGCCTGGTGCACTCAGCCAAACGCTGGCCCCTCCCATGAGCAGCAGCCCGCCACTCAGCCCTACACATACGGAGTCACCACGTGGATCGACCCAGCAGAAGCATGAGCGGGCAACCACTAATAAGCTGGTCTTACCGACGTCAGCCCTTCAAGACAGGCTTTTACCTCGGAGGAACCGCTCACAACGTAAACGCTTTGGTATGGATGGTTCTGAGATCCGAGAAGATCCAATTGATGGCGATCAATCCGCCACTGAGCAGGATGATGACGATGACGAATTGTACTACCTACCGCCCAAACAATCATCCCGGGCACCAAGAAAGCGCCTGGTGGAACAGAAATCTGCAAAAAGTACCAGGACTGTACAGGGGGCGCAACCAATGGCAGATAGTGTCGAAGGCCAAATAATAGGCGGCCAGCACCCTGCTGCTCAGCCGAATGCCACGGCCAAAAGAACAGGAGATAAAAGAATGACATACAGAACTATGGGATCTAACAAAGAGAACGAGCCGGTCGATACATCGCCTTTGTCATCCCCTTTATCGTCCCCACCAGACTCAGAGGAGTCCGAGTCTGAGTCCACTGCAGAGTCTACCCTGGGCAGCCATTTCCTTAGCGATGAATTGAGGTTGCAAGCGAAGAAGTTTGCGGATGTTGACAAATGGGAGTTAGATTTCGAAGACGTGACACCTGACAGCCAAGGCAGTGAAGTTTTCAGATAGCGGACACCTCTATAATTGTTGCTCACGAGGTTAATATCGATTAGTTATGGATCAACTAGTTATCTAAGCGAATGGTCAGATTTGTCAAAGTAGTAAGGAAGGAGATAGCCGCGCTATTGCGATGATAACCGGCAACAGTCCGCCAAATTAAACCCCGCAAATTAACCCCGCCGAATTCAAATTCTTCGACGCCCATGGTTTTCCTCCTAACAGTCATTTGATTCGAGACCGCATTTTAACATCCACTTGGAAATCCCAATCATGACTACCTTGAATTCCATTCTGGCAGGACGATACCCTGCCAAAGCCCATGCCCGCCGGGTTGCCGAGCGTCTTCAAGTGGGCGGCTCTGCCCGGAATGGGATTATTTACCTTGAAGCACAGAAAACTCGACTGATTGAGGATAATGATGAGGCGATGCACTTCAGGTATGGCAACTTATATTAACTCTGTTCCGATGCTCTCCTGTTGCCGCTTGATCGCTTAACACTTGCAAAGCTAATCGAGCTTCATGGCCCAGACAACGCCGATCCTTTTTCTATTTGTCGGGCTGCCCGCTCCCAGATTCGTCTCTGATCTACAACATTGACTCTGATAAATTGACCCTGTTCATCCCCCCAATTGACCCGGAGGATGTGATCTGGTCAGGTCTTCCCATGTCTGTTGCAGAGGCACTGAGACTCTACGACGTTGACCAAGTGCAATACACTACCGATGTGAATGCCACTTTGGCCTCGATCGCCTCAGATGGAGACGGTAACTCTGTTGCCTTTGCCATCGAGGGCCAGATCACAGAAGGAATCAAATTCGACGGCTTTCTCGAAACCAATACCTCGGTATTGAAGGGAGCCATTGACAGCACGCGTGTGGTCAAAGATGAGTATGAAATCGCGCTCTTGAGAAAGGCAAATGACATTTCCGCAAAGGCGCATATCGCTGCCATTGAAGCATCCAAGACCGCCACCAATGAGCGTGAGATCGAGGCGGCTTTCATCGCAACCTGTATCGCCAATGGTGCCCGTGATCAAGCTTACCATCCCATCGTTGCCTGCGGCCAGAACGGAGCCACTCTTCACTATGGAAGAAACGATGACGACTTGGATGATCCAGCCACCAAGCAGAGGAAATCTAGCGTTCTTATCGACGCTGGGGCGGAGTACCGAACATACTGTGCTGATATTACGCGTGTTTTCCCTCTGGGTGGAAAATTTACCTCGGAAACACAGGAAATATACAAAATTGTGCTACAGATGCAGTTGGAGGCTATTGCAATGTTGAGGGAAAATGTGCAGTGGGAAGATGTCCATGCGCATGCCCATCGCATTGCAATCAAGGGCTTGCTCAAATTGGGGATCCTACGTGGCTCTGAAGACGAATTGTTCGAGAAGAGGATTAGCGTCGCCTTCTTCCCCCATGGCCTAGGCCACTACCTGGGCATGGACACCCACGATACTGGTGGTAACCCGAACTATGCAGATAAAGACGCCATGTTCAAGTATCTACGCGTGAGGGGCCGTTTACCCGCGGGATCAGTTATCACCGTTGAACCAGGTGTAAGATTTCCTCAGCCTTTTCGATCTTTTAATTGCTAAGTAATCCTTTAGATCTACTTTTGCCGGTTCATCATTGATCCGTACCTTACCTCCCCCGAGACCAGCAAATACATTGATACGAACGTCCTTGAGAAGTATTGGAATGTTGGAGGAGTACGCATTGAAGACAATGTCCACGTTACTCAGCAGGGTTACGAGAATCTAACCACAGCGCCAAAGGCTATAGAAGAAGTGGAGGTTCTAGCCACTTAGGGCTTATCTGATGTATTCAAGGTTATGGCTATCTTGCTTCCTCATAGTCCATGAGATAAAGCACCCAGTTTAGAGAGTCCTGTAAAGTTTGGACTTCGCTACGTACTAATTTTAGTAAATATACATCATATGTTGATAGGTAACCAGCAGAAGGCCAGGAATGGTAGTGACTGCGATGGTAGCAAATCACGACTCGGAAAATTTCCGGAAATATGCCTCCGGACAGCTGCATAGAGCTGGCATCTGGATGGGCACCAGAGGCAAAGATACTCGAGATTGGTAGAAGTACAATAGCCGTACTGAGCCCTGGGATAAAGTGCAATATAGCTGAAGGTTGCCTGTGAGGCAATGCTAGGAGCTCGTTGGCGACAGATCGCGGATGATCAGGCGAGCTCTCATGTTATACAAAACGACAACGTAGCGCTTTGGCTTTCTGCTTAGAGCCATGCAAACGGTTGCGTCATTCTTTTCCCCCTTATCCGGTGTAGGATTCAAACAGATCTCTAAAATTTCCGTTTGCTATAGCCCACTCCGAAGTCGTTTCCGTCCGCTTCCTTTCACGGCCGACTCAGATTCAGCCTTGTCCTGGGCGCGCTTCTCCTTCTGATCGAGGACAAGACTAAGAACATCGAAGCTGAATTGGGGAACCTCAATACACAGCTTTCGAAATTCCTCTTCAGCCTCGTGGCGAAGAATGTGGCTCCTCAGGGCCCAGAAGGTGGCCACTGGCTTTCGGATAGTAACATCGTCGACCGGAGTATTCATGTAGACATAGCGAGCATATGCGATCTCTCCATGCGAGGTGCTGTTGATACGGTGAATCTTCGAGTGTGCTAGTGTCTTGAGCGCAGGGATCCCCAATTTGTCGGCCAAGGTGTATACTCGCGCATGCTTCAACAATTGTTCGCCACTATCATCTATTTCGCCGGAGACTGCTTCTTGTTCGGTATGGGTTTCAAGCTGGGAGGCCGAATAATCGCGGGTATACTGAAATTGGAGGAAATAACCAAAGGCTTCCACGTTCTCCTCGAGAAGCTCAATGCGACGCTATCGGATGTCAGAGCGCGGCTATGCAGAAGAGTAAATCGCATCAATTACTTACAGCGCTCGAGTCACCCAAGGCAGTGACCTTTTCTGCAAGAATAGGCGACTCCAAAAGCAAACTTTGATGTGCCGACAAGCTAGTCTTGCTCTCTCCAGTCCCGACAACCAGTTCCACGATAGGTGACTTCAGGAAGCTGGAAAACTGTAAGTTCAAAGGTCATGTAGGAAGACAAAACATGCAGGCACGGATATTATAGTATTGCTTTGAAGAAAGGATACGGGCTCTTACTCAAGGAATTGGAAGCCGGGGTTTTTCTTGGGGGGTGCTGGCGCCGTTTCTGGCTCAGCTGCGCCCGCGTCTGGCAGATCGATGTCTTCAGTGGAGTCTGCCTGGCCTTCGTTCACTCCACTCGAAGGCACAGTTACATCTACATCACGGTCGCCAGTATTTTGTGTAGGGTACGTGCTTTCGCTTTCTTTTCCGATGTTCGAAGAGGTCTCCGGCGCGCCAACTTGAACCTGAGGCGGGTCCATAATCTCGTAGAAACTCAGATGCGCGTTGGGATATGAAGTTCCAGCTACTGCGGCTAGACAAAGAAGGATGGGGTAGGTGTTTAAGAGGACAATTAATCTGCCGCTGAGCAGCAGAGACACAAATGCCTCAACAAGACGGATAGTAGAAGTGAACGAGCGGTTGTAGCTCTGGGGTCAGGACTATGACAGGAACCACAACAGTGTCAATCTTATCCGTCAGTACCTAGGTCACCTACTACTTTGGTACTAGTAGTACGGGTGTGGTAAGGTACGGTTAGCAAGCTAAGCTAGGCCTGAAAGGGACTTTTGACAAACATGATAAGTAGGTGAGGTCCTTTACAGTAGGTGAAAAACAACATAGTCATTTCCCAATCTGTTCAGTCTGAGACATCCTTTTGCTAGTACGTAAAAGAAATATGCAAAACAAAATAAGACTGCCTTTATGCTGTAGATGGTAGATAGTGTAGGCCACGGCTCAAAAGGTCCATAGTACATGGCTTACCGTGCAATTGAATCGAATTGGTGGATTTAGGTTCCACTTGGGAAGTTCTTCTCCAATCTCCATAATATGGACTCCGTGCGGACTCCGTACCTGCATGGGTAGGCAAAATCAGGCAGTTAGCAGCGACTGAGTTCCACGCTATACACAGGAATGATTAGTAGCACGTCGTACTAGTAATACGTACCGGCTGAACAGTAGTTACTACCTTGCAATGGCTATTACTAGTACTAGTAGCCCCTTCTGTTGCCGAAATGACTACTCTGTTATTCTTTTGAAGAAGACGTGGAGTCTTAATTGTCGAGGACGTCTCTAATTGACAGGACCGAAAGGTCTATCATCTTCAGTATATCATTGATGCGATGTGATTATAGATATGTATAGGGAGAGGGAGAGGGAGAGAGAGAGAGAGAGAGATTTGTATAGGTAAAACACAATTTAACACCAAGAGTAAGTCCAGTTATACACTGGGTACAAAGGTATAAACAGCAAAGGAAGGCATAGGAGGAGGTAATAGTACGTAGTATCATCCATCAAGTGCGGGGCAGGGATTGTGTTGGAACGTGAATGTAACAGAAATTAAGAAAGAGACCCAACTTGGGAAGAGACCCGAGTCTTCCGCCCGCAGAAATCGGGTTGATAGGATGGTTTCCCCCCCTAGTAGTCCCTCTAAGTAGCTAAGCTAAAAATCCCACCCAAAATAAATACAATCATAGTCATATTAAGAGAACGGTAGGAGGATAGTGAAGAATTTTTACGTTCTCTTTTCCATCCAGTCGTCCGGCCGGTAATATAAGAGGGGCACTCTACTATTCCTCTCACTTTATTCTGGCGGATTAGCTCCCCACGAGTTCCCAGCTTTACCATTCTGAAGGCCAACGTCAACTTCTCGACTCAAGTCCGGTGGTCTCTCCGACTGCCCCAGATTCACAGACGTAGTATGGCGACTAGCATCAACCCCCCTAGGGATCCTAATACCCTGAGCAACTATAACAACTGGATATGCACCCACATCACTGCCAACTTCGACATCCTTTTTGATCAGAAAAAGCTCGTGGGAAATGTCATCCACAAGCTCAAGTCAACTACCAACGGTGATTCGAAGGAGATTATTTTGGACTCTAACCATGTGACTATCAGAGACGTCAAAATTGACGGCAAGCCTTCCGACTGGGAGCTTCTCCCTCCGTTGGAACCTTACGGCTCTGCCTTGAAGATCAAGCTCGATCAGGGAGTGAACTTGGACGAAACCATTGACGTTGAGGTACATATGAAATCCTGAATACCAGAGACTTCCCTCGCTGTTACCTGGCCTAACACTGCAGCCCCTTTAGATCTCTGTTCAGACTACTGAAAAGTGTACCGCACTCCAGTGGCTGACCCCGGCTCAAACATCCAACAAGAAGCATCCATACATGTGTAAGCCAGTTCAGCCTTTCTCCCGCCCAGTATCTGTGAGAATTCTCAGACCAGGCGTGATTATTAAACTCATTGGAGCTGCTTACAAGAGTCCAATCTAGTTTCCCAGTGCCAGGCGATCCATGCACGATCCATATTTCCCTGCCAGGATACACCGGATGTTAAGAGTACCATCGACTTTAACATCTCGTCCCCCCTTCCTGTGATTGCTAGTGGCTTGCCTGTTCGGGATGGCCTGGGTGTCTCGAAAGCTGAGGGCAGATCTTTGTACCAGTTCCATCAACGTGTCCCAATCCCGAGCTACCTCTTCGCTCTAGCCAGCGGGTAAGCCTGTCGTCTATCCACAAATTCCCATCACCACTACGTTGGCTCACGAATGGCAGTGACATTTCAGAAGCTCCAATCGGACCCCGCAGTGTTGTGGCCACCAGCCCCGACAAGGTCCAGGAATGCCAGTGGGAGCTCGAAGCCGATACGGAGAAGTTTATTGGTGCAATCGAGGTTTGTGAGCCGCCTGGTGCAATGGACCATCTCTGACCAAGACAGAAAATCGTATACCCTTACGCCTGGGGCGAGTATAATGTCCTGATTCTCCCACCAAGCTTCCCTTACGGAGGAATGGAAAATCCCATCTTCACGTTCGCCACTCCCAGTATTATCTCTAAGGTACGGATTAGAAGATGTCTTGTGCAATATATGCTGTCTGATGCTTAACGTGACGGGTTAGGACCGAGAAAATATTGATGTCATTGCCCACGAACTCGCGCACAGCTGGAGCGGCAACCTCGTGACCAATGCATCCTGGGAACATTTCTGGCTGAACGAAGGCTGGACTACCTATTTAGAGAGGCGGGTAAGCTTGTTTTCTCTGCCCCTTCCCGCCGGCTGAGGCAGCATAATCCTTTCTTTTTGCTGACAATGCTCTAGATTCTAGCTGCCGTGTGAGTTTAGCATCATGTCTTGCCACCGTAACGACTTACTAATTGAAACTAGACATGGGGAACCATATCGGCACTTCTCCGCCATTATAGGTTGGAAAGCACTCGCTGACTCCGTGGAGCATTTTGGGCATGACCACGAGTTCACTAAATTGATCACGGACCTCAAGGGCGAGGACCCCGATGATGCCTTTTCTAGCATCCCCTACGAGAAAGGATTCAACTTCCTTTTCCACCTGGAAACACTTGTAGGAAAGCAGAAGTTCGACCGTTTCATCCCTCACGTGCGTTATTCAGGCTCATAAAGCAAACCGAACCTACTGACTTAATTTTGATCTTTTAGTACTTTACGGTGTTCAAGGGGAAGTCACTAGATTCCTACGAGTTCAAATCGACTCTCTTGGAGTTTTTTGACGCTGACGCAGAAGCGTCTAAACTACTAAATGATCTTGACTGGGATACCTGGTTCTATGCCCCTGGGCTACCTCCTAAGCCTCAGTTCGATACATCACTTGTTGACATTGTTTACGAACTTGCCCAGAAGTGGAAGTCCCTTCCGGAGACCTCCTTCAAGCCGCAGCCCAGCGATATCGAGCACTTGAGTGCAAACCAGATCGTCGTTTTCCTGGAACAAATGCTTCTTCTTGAGCGGCCGCTTACTCCTGAGCTGTCGAAGCTCATGGGCGAAGTTTACGGACTTTCCAAGAGTGAGAACATAGAAGTCGCCAATCTGTATTTCCAGGTGGGCCTGAAAGCTGGCGATGAGAGTGTTGTCGATCCTGCGACCGAACTACTAGGCAGAATTGGAAGAATGAAGTTTGTGAGACCACTGTAAGCTGCCTTGCACCGAAAAGACAATTTATGGCGCTGACAGAGCAACCAGGTTCCGGAGCTTGCAGAGAGTCAACCGTGAGGTTGCAGTCGCAACTTTCGAGAAGCACAAGGACTTCTACCATCCTATATGCCGAGCAATGGTTGAGAAGGATCTGTTTGGAAAGAGGGACGTCTAGCAATATACATGAACCCATCGCTTCCTGACTGATTCACATAACGGACAGAAAAATAATTTGAACGCATATCTGAAATAATATTCCGGCAGTGTCAACTAAGCTTATTAACTACGATAGTGATAGCAAACAAACAAATACTTCTCCACAAAACATGGAATCATGCAAGGTCAAGCCCAATATGTTACATTATAATCAGTAGACATGATAGTTATACGTACAGAAGGCGAACAAAAGAGCGCCGATAGGTAGACTCGAGCTTATAATATCACCGCTTGCTATCGACCATCTTTTGATCGACTTCGGAATGAGAGAAAATACCTGGCTTCCCGTTCCTTTGCCGGTCTAGTTGGAAGACCAAGTCCGCTTCGTGCACCTGAGAGAGTTCGAAAAGTACTCGCCGCATATACGCAACGACCTGAGCTATCTTCGACCAATCCAAGTCCTTACCGTCTGGTGCAGTATGGCTCGCTTTCCAGAGGTTTCTCCAAACGGCAGCTCCCAGCACTGCATCTCCTTTGATTAGGCCTTCATCGTAGGCTGCCAAAACACCGCGCCATTGGATAAAAAGATCCTTGAGGAACTTATTGCGTATACCGCGGCTCGTCAACCCGTGAAGCACATCCATGCGATGCTCGGCACTATGTGAGAAGTGGTCGATCAAATGGCGTGAGTAGGTTTGAAGGCTATCGTGCGACGGCAACGCGCGCAACCGGACCGTCAACAAGTACATGTGCAGGAATGTAACCTGCGACCATGTTGAGAAAGTAGGAACGAGACCCAATTCTGGTGGATGATGCTCGTTAGCCACGCACCCCAAGGTACCACGCCACACCATTCATGAAGATGAAGACTACTAAATTAACTTACCTTCATACCACCATCCTTCACCTACTCCTAAGTCTTCCCCGGCACTTGTCTTGGGAACCTGAGCTCCTTTCTGAGACAACTGAGGTATCTTGTAGTCTGCTTGTCTGGAGCAGGCCTCGAATAGCTTTTGTGTCATTCCATAGGCGACATAGGTCTCTGCTGCAGTACCAGGGCGCGGCCCGATTGCGCGAGCTAGCTGGGAAGAATTTCGCCGACTTTGCGAAGGAAGAGCGAAGCATGAGGCCAGCGGTTGTTGCTGATGGCTAGTGCAGCGATGAGATACCGAGGGCTTCAAAGCATGAATCGATGTTAGATGTGACTGATTATACGCCTGTACCTGATATTATTGCCTTGTCAGACGGAATGTTATTCATATTGTCCTCTGTGCCAGATGAGGTCTTACCTGGGACCGCGGGCATTGAAAATTGTAGAGCCCCCGAAGGGACAGATTCTTCGGGCCTGCGGAAGGCATTGTTGATTGTCTGTATAGCACAACCCCCTAATTTGTTCTGGCCACTTTTTATACCCGTTTGGATCGTACGAAACCTTGTTGCGTGAAAATGTAGATGGGGGGTCTTCCTTGCTTACAATCCGAAAACTTGAGATTGCTCCATACTCCGGAGAAAGCTAGAAGCCCGCGGGATCAACGATGTTTGCACTGTTTGCCGCCAAGCGTTGCCGGTTCATCTAACTAGCTAACTAGTACGTCACGACTACTTCTTTATCAGCTACAATCCCTACCATATCCAGTGGAATGTGACAAGCCTAAAGCCCCTAGATATATAGGTAGGAATGCGGTTTCAGGCGATGGGCATGTCGAAAGTTTCCAAAAGGATAGTAAATAACCATTCTGTCTATATCACCTACCCCATTACTATGACGCTCTTTCGTAAACAAGGCCATGGTATATGAGCACTATCATGATAGTATCGTCATATATCATTCAACGTGAATCGCCGGGCTTCGGTCGATAATATCCCTAAGGGCCTTTTCTCACTGAGTAAAGATTATCGCAGGCAGGTCACCGCACGTGGTATTGCCGCGACCGCGCACTTCATTTTATCCGGACTACTGCTGGCATGAGTTGCCCTGAGTAGTACTGAAGCGACTCAAACTACTGAAGTAGCTCGCGCAAATCTGTGTGGTGAAATAGAGCGGCCATCCATATTCCGGTTGCACTTCCTACAACCAGTTGGAGCCGTGACTGTGAGTTGGGCCTCAGTGCGTGGTAGATGGGGGTAGACTGTGGTAGTGAGTATCCATTGCATTGGTGCTTCATTCATTGAGAGCCACCCTCTCTAAGCGCTTTTCGACAAGCGGGAGGATTTCCGAAAGCCTATTAGGGTCTCTCATGACGGCCGGCACATCGTCTCTGGTCGCTGCTAAGGTCTGAAGACTGATTAGTTCCCTGAGCCACTCAAATCGGATCTAGTACCCGAGATTAGAGAATGCGACAAGCTTACCCGTCTTACCGCCTCATATTCACATTCTCTAGATTGATATTCTCTGATGATCTCCATCTCATCGAAGTCAACGTAGACTCTCGTGTCCCGAAGCCGGAACAGAACGTTATCTAGCCGCATGAAGAACCTCGCAAGGAGAAGCAGCCTGGATGGCATGACTCGGATCTTGCATGAAAACATAGTAATGCCGTTATCAGCAAGTTCATCCTCGTAAAGAATGACGTCGTCATAGAACAAGATAGGGTCTGGCCGCTTCAACAGTTCGATAGGGATGGGCTTCGTTGTTGCTACGAAAGGCCGACTCCCAGGTTTCACTGTGCCCATGTAGTCCGTGGTGTAAGACCAATCGAAAGGTTTGACAACTTCTTTGATTCCTTCGTGAGTCTTCTCCCTAACAACCAGTCAGCCACAAATATGTGCGAGTGACCTGCGAGGCAAGCAAAGTTGATGCAGTACCTGCTCTTCTGCCATTCTCTCGAGTACGCGACTTTGAGCATCGATGTACCAGTTTTGTCCACACGGTCTAAGGCATCGAAGGCGTTGAAAGCTATGCCCCACGGGCTTTGTTCATGTTCAATCGCAACAAGATTGTCACCGAAAATCATTTCTGGTGGGGTTATTCCTAGTTCTTTCGTCATTTCCTCAATTGGATCCGCCTTGAGTATTGGCAGTTTCTGCGTGCTGATCTTGAATCCCTTGACCGTCACGGAATTGGGCTTCTGAAAGCTGGGCGAAGTTGTGGTACTCGCCATATTTGCTGACGCCGCGTTGCTACGTGAAGTCATGCTATGTTGTTTTGAGTGGGTGGCAAGCGACAGTGATGGCATATACACAGGCAGGAGAGAGAATATGAGGATAAGAAAGGAGTCGGAAAAGAGATAAAGGGTCCTTTTGATTCACAGGTATGCATCGTCGGCGTTCCCCATGGCCGGCCGATAGATCATACCCCGCGGTGTCGGAGAAAGAGGCGGTCCGAACTGTTGCTGGGGTGATGCGTCTGGAAACCAAACCGGATAAACATCCGAGCGTCGCTAGAGAGCTGCCAGTTCTCCCCAACCTTATTTATCTACTCACTCGTTCTCCATTGTCTTCCTCCAGCTCGTCATCTAGACTGCTTTCTTCTCTATAGACTCTCTAGGGCCTGACTATGACTTTGTAAGGCACGATAGTCCTGATAATTGCCTGCAAATCTCATTTAGCTCTTCCCGTCGCCAATCACTGTCAATTACATTATTCTCCATGGCCTCCAAGACATTGGAAGCGCGCCTCGAGCGCCTTTCCGTCAAAGACGAAAATGACAGCGGACACAATGGCGGCGGCTACTCGAAACCTAAGGTATGAGTCCTGGAGTATGCCTTGTATAGCACATGGCCTGTTAATGCCGTACATCAGAGCTCCCTATCAACAGCCATGTCTCTTTCGGGCCTTGGAGCTGCAGGGCAATATAGCGGCTCCAATCGATCCAACCTGCTGAAGCTGGCTCTTCAAAACACCAATGACAACAAAGTCAATGCCATGAACGTTGCTCAGTCCCCTACAAAGGGCTCCCAGAACACTTTACCGAGTCGCAACCTAGATGAGAATGGAGAACAACGACACCCAAACCCGCTATATGAGCAACCGGCACCCAAGAAACTGCACCTTGGAATGTTTGAGATTGGAAAACCTTTAGGAAAAGGAAAGTTTGGTAGGGTGTACCTGGCCAAAGAGCGGTCCTCTGGTTTTGTATGTGCACTCAAAGTCTTGCACAAATCTGAGTTGCAGCAGGGTGGAGTGCAGAAGCAAGTCCGCCGGGAAATCGAGATTCAGAGTAATCTTCGCCATCCGAATGTTCTAAGGCTTTATGGGCACTTCCATGACAGCAAACGAATCTTTCTGATTCTTGAATTTGCCGGTCGGGGAGAGTTATATAAACATCTTCGCAAGGAACATCGATTTCCTGAATGGAAAGCTGCTCAGTACATCGCTCAAATGGCTGCTGCTTTGAAATACCTTCACAAGAAGCATGTCATGCATCGTGATATCAAACCCGAAAATATCCTAGTCGGCATCCACGGGGAAATCAAAATAAGTGACTTTGGATGGAGTGTACATGCACCCAACAACCGGAGGCAAACAATGTGTGGAACACTGGATTACCTGCCTCCCGAGATGCTCAAGCCGGGCTCACAGGACAATTACTACAATGAGAAAGTCGATCTGTGGAGCTTGGGTGTCTTAACCTACGAGTTTCTTGTTGGAGAAGCTCCCTTTGAGGATACCCCTGTTATGACACAGAGGCGGATTGCAAGAGCGGATATGTCGGTTCCATCATTCGTGAGCCCTGAGGCGAGGGATCTTATCAAACGGGTATGTGAGGCCCAGCCGCCCTTTATGGAGTAATTGCTAATGCCTTCTAGCTCCTTGTTCTGGATCCCGAGAAGCGAATCTCTCTTGATGAAATCCAGCGGCATCCCTGGATCCTTAAACACTGTGTTAAGGATGAGCGAACCGTGAAGCGCAGTTCTGCTTCTGCTTCGTCAAAGGATACCAAACAATAACGTAATACTTATGCATTCATGGCGCTTTGGGTGTTGAGACGTGTGGTCTTCTTGTGATTGGGTTTCGTGCGGAGTGCGTTGAGCATGCTGGAGTTCTATGATTATCTGCTTTTTGCGGCGTCCGGTCCTTTGGCTCTATTATTTAATGATATATCTTTGCAGGTGGCGTATCAAATATTATATACACATAAGTGGCCTCTATCGCAGGACTGCAGCGCTCGGGAAATGGTAGTATCATCGGTAGATCTCGTCAAAGGGTCGGGTGTCTCTAAAACAGCTGTCCCATACTTCATTGACAACCTTCTCTGCATGAGCTTCATCCTTGCATGTTGGCCTTGCTCGTACAGACAAGATAGCTCTTCTCCTGACACACTCTTGATGCTGCTGTGTAAACTTCCACTGGCCCCTCCGGAAGAACTCGCGCGCCCACCGACATTCACCACTGAGGGAGCTGGCTCGAATCTGTTTATTGCGTCAGCCGATGGCTGGGAAGCTCAGGTGATTATAATCCTAGGAGAGTGATTACCTCGGTACAAGCTGCGTGCCGCAGATTGTCCATCCAGTCAACCTTGAATCTCAGGTGATCGTAGGCATGGACCATTTCATGAGCCATTGTGTCCTCCAGATGTCCTTGGTCCTTCATCTCGTTCGCGCAAATTAAGATACCATAATCGGGGTCGAAGCCTCCAGCTTTTCGATTGGTACATCGGCGACAATAAATATTATGGCTATGAAGGTCTCCCCCAAGCTGTCGAATGCTGTCACTCATGAATCGGATTATGGGACCTTGTGATTTCTCGGATTAGCCGTAACCCTGACTAAGTACCCAAGCCTTGCGTATCCGCGAAGAGGCAAAGGGAAATGACTTACTGAACTGTAAGAGATAATCGCGCTGATCCTCGCAACGTTTACAATCAGCGGCCTCATTCCGGATATCCCGGGCAACACGGAATTGTTCTTTCCCTTCATCTGTCATTCGCCCTGCTAGGATGGAGAAGATATTGCGCCATTGCGTCCAGGTATCGTCGCCCGGTATGTAGCCCGTATCCTGATTGCTGGGTTTCGAACCGGTATTGGGAGACTCTGAAGCCGACATTTCGCCTATAAATACAAGGACGAGAAGCCAGCGCAGTGAAATGGATACGGAGGAAGCGCTGCGGAAAGATCGTCCTGGCCGATTTCCGCCATCAGCTCTCCGCATTGGCGGTGAAAGATGTGCCTGGCAAAAAATAGATATTCCCCGGAAAATCACACACGGCAAATGGGATGCCCGATCGAGCTACAAAGACTAGCGCAGCCTGTCTGACATCGTCGCGTCTGGGAGGGAGGTCGGATACCGCCAATCGCCAGTGTCGCCATCAGATGGGTGATTGTGTGAACAATATTCCTGATTAATCAACTGCAACTTCACTTCACAATGGCTTCCAAACGTCTCACGATCGTCATCAAACTAGGTGCGGGGTATCCAACTACAAGCCCGAGCATTTACTGTTACAGATTCGCTAACATCCATTTGTGTTACCAACAGGGACGAGTTCAATCGTGGACGAGAACACCCATGAGCCTATACTGTCGATATTGACCCTGATCGTGGAAACTGCCGCCAAACTTCATCGCGACGGACATAATGTCGTGCTCGTCTCATCCGGAGCTGTCGGCGTCGGTCTACGGAGAATGGATATCGACGAGCGGCCCAAACACTTGCCCCGTATACAGGTAATAAAACACACAATGCTACGGATCGCCTGATACCCAGGAACTGATAAATGAGCTCCAGGCATTGGCAGCGGTTGGGCAATGCAGACTGATGAGTCTTTGGGACGGTCTTTTCTCCCATCTCCGTCTCCCCGTCGCACAGATCTTGTTGACCAGAAACGACATCGCGGATGTAAGTCTACATTCTGGTTCCTGGAGTTTCATATCACGTCTGACATCGGTATAGAGGACACAATATCTCAACGCCCAAAATACCTTCGCACAGTTATTCGACATGGGTGTGATTCCCATCGTCAATGAAAACGACACTCTCGCGGTCTCGGTATGCTTCGGCTAGTTATTCAATGAAGCATAAAAGCAAAGCAAAAGCTCACTCTTTCAAGGAAATCAAATTCGGTGACAACGACACATTGTCGGCAATAACAGCAGCTATGGTCAAAGCCGACTACCTCTTCTTAATGACGGATGTCGACTGTCTATACACGGCTAACCCACGCCACAACCCGGATGCGAAGCCTATCGAGGTCGTCACGGATATTTCATCTTTGGAGGCCGATGTTTCGTCTGCCGGATCCTCTTTAGGGACAGGAGGCATGAGTACCAAGATCGTCGCTGCCAAGTTGGGAACCAGTGCGGGCGTGACCACAATCATCACCAAAAGCTCCAAACCGGGTAATGTTCATGAAATTGTCAGATACCTTCAGCAAACGGAGCAACTTGACCTGGGGTCTGAAGAGTCTTCAGGCTCGCCAGACTTGCCCACTCCGCCCCCACTACACACTCGATTCATTCCCTCGGAAACCCCGATTCAGTCTCGGTCTTTCTGGCTTCTCCATGGCCTGAAACCTCGAGGTACACTATATATTGACCATGGCGCTTATAGTGCCCTCCAGAAAAAGGCTGGCTTGCTTCCGGCAGGTGTTTTAGGGGTGGAAGGACATTTTGGCCAACAGGAAGCAGTACGCCTGGTTGTGGTAGAGAAGATCTCGCCAGACGCTTTGAATGGGGAGTTCCTTCATCATGGCCAGGAGCCGAAGGAAGTTGGGCGTGCCCTAGTCAATTACGGCAGCAGTGAAATCATCCGCATCAAGGGCCAGAGAAGCACACATATTCAGTCACTACTTGGTTATGCAGATAGTGAATATGTGGCTCTTCGAGAAAACATCTCTTTCACACAAAATAACGATAGTCCACGTCACTGAAACGCAAATGCTTCTAACATTTTGCTATCTTGAGAAGGAGAAGGAACGATCGAGGTGCGTTCCAAATGGAGGATTCAAGATAGAAAGTGCACTTTCAACATATCGGTCCTCTTAAGTCAGTGATGCTCGAGTCCCAAACCAAACATCGCTTTCTCCCCAGCCTTGAGATACTGGTTATTGCCGCCGCTCATCGGCGAAAAAGGGATACGGAAGATCGATGAGTAACAGACAACTATATAATCAGAATTGCATATAAAAGAAAGTATAGGCTAAACAATGGAAGATACTAGAGCTTTGCTCATTGTCCAAGAATCAAACATACATTATGGTATATTTAGTAGGCTTGGTGATTCCGATAAACTTCAAGAGGCCAGCGTTGACCAATATAGTAACCACTTTGATGTAAACATACATAGCTGGGAAATGCCTGGAGTTAGGTATAACTCGTATTACCGAGCTCCAATCTGCCAGTCCGGAAACGCCACATACAAGCCATCAATATAAAGAATCATTGAGGCGTAGGACAGGGGGCGTGCTAAGTACGGAGGAAGCCATGGGATGATCGAGCAGCAAGTATTGACAGTCCAGACATTACAAGCCAGAATCGTCATACGCCTCAATCTTTCCATCTTTCCAAAAACCGCTTCATCTTAGTATCTCCGGCATGTGGTGCAGGAGAAGCCTGTGGAAGTGAGTGCCGTTAGCCCAGTTTCGCAAACCTTGAGAAGAGATAAACAGAATCGATATTGACAAGACCCAGCTACGTTATACTTACTGTATTTTCAATACTAACGACGGAGTATGTTTCTGAGGCGGACAGTGTCATCTGAACGGTAGCCTGAGGTAGATAAGTTGTAGCAACGGAATACGCGCTCGTTGGGTATTGGGGGGTTGGTGTTCCCGCCGGAATTGTACTTCCAGGCTTCTTAGCCATGGGTGCGTATCTTGTCGGTCCAGTCTGCAACTGATAGGGAATCGTGAAGGGCCCAGCTACCTGCCTCTTCCGTAGTTCTTCATGATTGTCATTCTCAAGGCCCGAAGGGAAGGAGTCTGTAGGGTACATGGTGGAATGGATTCCATTCAGGACAGTCGGGGAGAATGAGCCGGTCATGTTTGTGAGGGTGAAGCGATCCGAGTAGTTGACCACAGAGGTTTCAGGACCAGAAGCGGCAATCCTAAGGAAACTGCACGAGATGCAATCGTCAGCAGTGAAAGACTTTAACAGGCAAGATCGAAAACCTCTGTCGTGATTTCATGGGAGCATCGGAGGAGGGCTTACTATGCGTTCGCATCATTGCCGCCAACCTCGGGATCAATTTTGAATGAAACTGAATTGCCCCTGGTAAAGAGCGCATCTTTGATGAGGAGAACTACATCCTCCTGTATCGAAGATCTGGGTATTAGTAGGGTTTGCATCAGGGGCGAGAACATTGATAGAGCACGCACATTGGATCCTGCTGTGTCTCCGCCTGCACAAAGATAGAGGTCATACTGTACGAGTGAAGTAATTCGGGGTAATGCGCCAGAATCCCTCCAGTGAGCAGTAACCACATCCCCAGCTCTGATGACCGCACCGGCTGCTGGTTCGATGAATTCGATATCTGCGAAAGCAGTTGAGAGAAGCGATAGCGCAAAGTATACTGTGCGCGCGAGTCTCATTATGGGAAGAACAAGAAAGAGGGGAAGGAAAAGAAATTCAACTGCCAAATAAACGAGCGTGGACAAGTGATTCGAAAGAAGGAAGATGGCTGGAGATGTCTGTTGACACCCTCCCGTCACCCCCTGCAATCAACGGCATGCTGGGAAGCCTGCTGTGCTACCGAAGTATATACCTGTATGTCCCTAGTCGGGAACTATAACGCACGGGCCATGAACCAGGCATAAAGGCACCAAGGCATAAAGGCAAGCACCAGCTTCGGCCAGAATCCCGCTCCGAAGGTGGCATGATCCGTCTGGCCCACCCGCTTCGCTGGTTTCGTTGTCACCGCTGCAATTTCCAGCAACCAACAAGCAACAACTTGGACGTCAGCCAATTTCTGGACAGGATTACAGCTCCTAAACTTTGGTCTACTGATTGGCTGCGTCAGAATTGTTGCTCTAACCAGACCTGGGGAAGACGAGGGACAAGAAGTTCTGCGCTTGCGGATTGGTAGCTTCTTGAATACATACTGCGGAGCTTGACCTGTTCATGCCCTACACAGTCAATCCCCTTTTCACTACTCACCGGATAAGTGAAGAGCCCCTTCGTATCAGTCCTCCGTGGTTCACGTGAGCATCTGTGAAAGATGCAAACTCATGCGAACTGGCAGTCCCTCGAGGGAATAGCTACCAGTCTGCTTGACGGCAGCCCCATTGCAATTGCAGTCACAGTCTTCATTGCATTTGGGCTACCTATTCTGCTGCACCTGATCTTCTACCGAACAGTTGCTTCTCCACCCTCCAGCAATTTCCTACTCCTTGGTCCCAGTGGGGCTGGCAAGACCGCTCTCTTAAGCCTGGTATGTCCAATCGAACTTGGCCTTGCTTTGTGCATTCCCTCTTCTCCTACCCAAGTTGTAGCTTGTGCTAACAGCCTTCTTTCGTCTACAATAGCTTGAGACTAAATCGTCACGTGTTCCTCCCAAAGACTCTCGGCTCACACATACCTCGCAAACGTCTACTGTAGCTACCATCAGCCTTCCCGCCTCCATTCAGACCGCTTCGAACCGCTATCGCTCTGTCAATGACACCTCCCTGAAGGATATCTCCAAGAACCCTGTCAAGTACCGCGTATGGGATACTCCGGGTCATGGAAAGCTGCGGGGATCTCAGGGACTTGCGACGTTGCTGTCAATGTCAACGTCCAAGGATGTAAAGTCCAAGTTGCGCGGAGTCCTCTTTATGGTCGATACGGCTGCTCTTGTTGAGGCTGAGACTTTGCGAGATACAGCTTCATATCTGTATGATGTGCTTTTAGCTCTCCAGAACCGAGCCCTCAAGAAGGGCAAGAATTCCGCGAAAGCAGCCTCGGAGATCCCCGTTCTCGTGGTGGCCAACAAGCAAGACCTTTTCACTGCCTTGCCTCCAGGGTCAGTGCGTGAAAAGCTAGAGGCTGAGATTGACAGAATCCGG
The DNA here is from genome assembly GCF_003184925.1 of Aspergillus vadensis CBS 113365. Lineage (NCBI taxonomy): Eukaryota > Fungi > Ascomycota > Eurotiomycetes > Eurotiales > Aspergillaceae > Aspergillus > Aspergillus vadensis. The sequence continues at coordinate 64,883 of NW_020292078.1, forward strand.
AAGTCCAAGAGCAAAGGTCTCATGGATGCTAGCGCCGGCGCTGGAGTTGATGAGGGCGAAGATGATATCCTGGGAAGTACTGACACTCGGATCAAGTTCACCTTCCGAGGCCTAGAAGATGAAATTGGGTTGACTGTTGACATTGTCGGCGGCGCAGTCAAGAGTGATGAGGAGGGCAACCTCGGGGCCGGCGTCAGAAAGTGGGAGGAATGGATTGGCCAACGCCTCTGAACTGAATGTTCGTATATTACTTGGGCCAGTGACAGTGCTACTGGCCCTAGAGATGGGATGAAACGATACGAGATATATCTTGAAAAATTGCATAACTCCTACACACAATCCAGACAGTCCATGTAAGTCCTATGCGCCGGAACGATCCCCATGAGCAGAGACTGGAACCCTTAGTATCATGATATACCTGAAATATAGCCAAAAAGTTCAATGACCGTATTAATTTTGACGGATACATCTCGGAGCAGTTGCTATTAGGTCTCTTGTTGCCAATGAAGGCCCAGATGCTCTGTTACCTTGATATCTATCCAATCCTGTATGCAGTCAGAAATCCGAGGAGAGGAGTCAGGGACAGAGAGGGCAGAATGCTAGAATACGTACCCAAAGGTCGCGGGCGAGAACCGGGTCATTACCAATGTCAGTCGTTGCGTCTGGCTTGGCAATCGGAATGTAGTATTGGCCGCGAATACCATCAACACGAATCTGATCACTTGTAGCCAGATAGACGGCGGTGGCCGCTCCGTCTTGTGTACTTTGCCCGATGATTGAAAAGATATAACGGAAAACTGCACCGAGAGTAGTTCCTACATACTCGTCCCAGGCTTTCCATTGCTCTGTGACAATGTTCCCAGGGAAGAAAACATTCACGTAGATATTGTTAGCGTTGGGTCCTTCTTGCTCAATTCGACGAGCGAGTTCTCTCGTAAAGAGAATATTTCCCAACTTGGAACGACAATAACGCCAGAAGCCATCAATATACGGGTGCATAGGCATCACACGTGTAGGCGTGGTAAGCTGGTTAAAGTCCAAGGTGCGGCATACCGAGTGCAGCGAGGAACTAGTGACAACAACCCGGGCTTCTCTGGATTCACTATACTGGTTTGCTGTGCGTTTCAGAAGTGGTAGGAGCAGGGTGACCAATTCCTGGTGGCCAATGCAGTTTGCCGCAAAGACCATTTCCACTCCCTGGGGTGATCGTTCGTAGTTGGTTGTGACACCAAGGCCTATAGAATGTGTTTAAGAACGATCGATCAATGCCGCTAGTTCGTTGAAGATGTAGTATGAAAGTGAAGGTGGGGGGAGAGTGGTGGTATAGCAGGTGTCATACCGCCATTGCAAATAAGGATATCTAGTCGTCGTGTTATACTTCTGACCTGATCAGCTGCTTCCTTCATGGCAAAGATATCACCCAAATCACATTGGATGAAAGTGACTCTTTTGTCGTCCTTCCCTAGGTTGATATGACGACGTTGCCATTCTTCTTTGGCTGCTAGGAATTTGTCACTGTTCCGACCGAGGACCAAAACTCTGTCGATATCATGAATAAGGAGCTGGGCGGTGATCTCTGATTTAACATTATATAATTAGGAAAGCTGATCCAAGACTCGGCGTGGGAGGAGAGACGACATGTGTAGCGATAACTAGTAGGGTAGAGAAGAGCTGGTTACCTCTTCCTATGCCTCCGTGACCACCCTGTTAATTGTCGTGTTAGCGATAGTCTCCTGCAGGACTGTGATATTTTGATTTCTAAGTTATAGTACTGCAACTTTTCATATATATTTCGGTAACGAATAGTAGACATACTGTTACCAGAGCCACCTTCCCATCCAACGGCGGTGTGTCCCGTAAGGAGAATTCCCTATATGTGAATAAACCTGTCATTATGGATGTTAGTATCCGAAGGAAGAGACGATGTATAGTTAAGAGGGATCTCCATCGCTGGCCATCCTTTGGGAGTACAATTCGGATTTATGTTGCTATTTAATATCGAAACCGGTGATTTGAGTTACATAACAGTGGACCGGAGACGTCATTCTAGGCCTCTGTTACATACGTCAGTCCTACACACATGTCAAGATGCGCCAACTTAACGGTAGTATTTGATTGCTCGTTTGACCTGAACTATCTAGCTTTGTTCCAATTAACTCCATACCGCCCATGGCACAGCCTTCGTTATATGACTGGATGACTCGAGAACTGTGTGCCGGAGGGCATCCGCCCAAGAAAAGCAATTGGAGATATAGTTGATACTCTCCAACTTATAGCATACCGGTTGAAAAAATCAAGTTACAAGTCGCTAGAATATTATAATATTAGTTACCCGAGTTTCCATTGTTGTCGTTGTGAAGCATCCAGGTGAGGAGATCGACCTTGGTCGCCACCGCAACCGGCTTCATGGCACCTTGGTCATCTCGCTCAGTAACAACAGCTGCGCTGTTCCATTCAAGGAATCGGTTGAGAACGCTCAAAGGCGTATCCATGGTGATCTCCACGAATTTCCGATCTCTGATATGGGGTTTCGCGTCAGCACTACCGTTCTGGCCGGCCTGCGAGCTGGCAAGCCCCATATCTCTGGGATCGGTGACAATTTCCGGAATCCTGCTGAAATCGAACATAACATCAGCAACCGGGCTCTTCCCGGTAGCACGTCCATGGGTCAGCCGGCTGAGAACATTTCCAAGGGTAAGCAGTCCGACAAGCTTCTTGCCGGAAGGAGCAAGAACGGGCAGTTGGTCGAAACCTCTGTCGCGCATCATTTCAATGGCGATTTCACAGGGGATGTTGGATCGGACTGTTGTGATGGGCTTGAGTCTCAGGGCCTTGACCTGTGAGCCGGCGAAGGCATCGCTCTTCGCCTGTGGCTGTAACGCCGGGAAGGATGTGGGTTCAGGAGTCGATGACAGAAGACCATTCGCAGCGAGCCAGTCGTCATCGGCAAACTGTACGAGATTAGAGGACTCATCAAAAACAGCCTAAGAGTACATAAAGACTTACTTTGGTAAGATAACTTCTGATGCTGTCGGGCAGGACGACGACAATCACGTCATCCTTCGTGAATCTGTTATCCTTCGCGGCTTGCGCCAAAGCGGAGATGGCACTTCCACTGCTTCCACCAACAAGAAGACCTTCCTCGGCGATTAGCCGCCGAGAGAATTGGAACGACTCTTTGTCAGCGGTCTTGTACCATTTGTCAACTGCCTGGCGATCCAAGACCTCGGGGATGAAATCATATCCGATACCCTCGACCTTGTAGGGCTCGTTCACATGCTCGTCGTTCAGCGCAGCAGGAAGTGCCAAGATGGATCCATGGGGGTCTGCTGCAATGACTTGGATATCGGGGTTGTGCTTCTTGAGGCCGCGAGAGATACCAGTAATCGTTCCACCAGTGCCAGCACCGGCGACAACCGCACTAATCCGACCTTCTGTCTGAGTCCAGATTTCCTCTGCGGTTCCAAACTCGTGGGCAAGGGGATTGTTCACGTTTCCATACTGGTCCAGAATGTGCGCATTCGGAAGCTCTTTCTCCAAGCGCTTTGCGACGCCGATGTGAGATTCCGGGGAGTCGAATGCCGCTTCGTTGGGAGTACGGATGATAGTAGCATTCAAGGCACGCAAGACGGATACTTTCTCGGCGGACATTTTTTCAGGCAAAGTTATGATAGTCTTGTAGCCTGCATACTCCGGGAAGATTATTAGCCGAAAAGATCCCAACTTAGAGATTCTGGATCAACCAACCCTTGACGGCCGCAACAAGAGCTAGACCGATACCACTAGTGATAGGAAAGAAAAACATATGCGTTAGAGCACGACCTTTGAGAACATCTGCGTGAATTGCACAACGGGACCTACGTGTTACCGCTAGTAGGTTCGATCAAAGTATCGCCAGGCTTTATGCGCCCAGATCGTTCCGCTTCTTCAATCATGCGCAAAGCGATGCGATCCTTCACGCTCCCGCCAGCATTGAAATATTCACATTTGGCGTAGACGGTGGCTTCGATTCCCAAGCTGCGCGGAATCCTGTTTAGCTTAACCAAGGGAGTATTGCCGATATTCTGGGTAATCGTATCAAGGGCCACCGGGGGACCGGCCGGGGTGGTTATCGTGGACATGGTAGGAATCGGAGAGAGCTGATCTTCGTAAACTGGGTTAACCGTGAGGAAGAGAAGCTATGAAGAGCAATTGAGGGCCGTGTGCGACTATATTAGGGGTATCAGAAGTGAGGAAATGAGACAAAAAAAAAGAAAGAAAATTTGGCAAGGCAAAAAATCTCGTAACAGATTGGTGGTATACCCCTCCCGACGGTAACCGTTTACGCTGTGCCAGTGCCACCCAACCGCATTCGCCATATCGCTCAAGTTCACGAAATTTCTTGCATAAGCACCACGTGATCGCTGTGTTGTTTGACATGTAAAGTTAATAGTTGGGCTACATGAGATAATGTCACAGTTAGGAGTTGTCGTCATTAGAGGCTTGGAGTATGGCAATTGTTCACCTGACACAGAAGGATTATGATAACGGGCGATCTCCCTCATCTCATGGAATTTAGCTTCTTCCATTTCTTCCACAACTTGGTGGAGGCAAGGTGGGTATTTACACGCACCACCAATCAGAAAACACAACCCCCCATGTAAGTACCATGTACAGAATATCTCTACCTACTCCGTAGAACCATAATCACATTCTAGACTAGTGGTAGATAGCAGATCCCGGAAGAAAATAAGGTACTCCAATAGGCACCACATGACGACAAGTCCCTACTTACGTATTCTGTGTAGATCAAATCAGTGTTAGTCCTATGTCAGATCTAAGTATTAGGATAGAGAGGTGTATGGGTAAGCCTTAAATACAACATCGATGAAGGAATACTAAACGGCATTTCAACAGTCGTCGTCCCAGGGGCTCTTTCCTTGCAACCAGCAATAATATACTACCTTCAGTCTCGAAGAAGGTACTGACCAATAAAAATGACATCTTCTATCAGCGGGGGAGTTCTCTCAGTGATTACATGTGGAAGATAGGCATTGCATTAGCCTAGATTCTTAATTTGCTCTCGGTGATCAATAGGGAGTGTGTAAGTAAGAGAGCAAGAAAGAGGACACTCGGAGTGAGTGACGTGTGGCAGGCACTAACAACAATGTCATCACGTAGGATACTTGAGTTAAGGGTTAAGAGCCACGGGTCCTGGCTGGGCCCCTGATCCAGGACGGCGGAGTCCCATTTGATTGTTTAATTTGCCTTTTCGTCGCAATTCCGGTTCAATGCTGGGGTCTGTTGTAAGGTTCCACTCTTTTACTCTACTCATACGGAGTACTACAGTACACACAATGTTTGCTTTTCCAAATCGCGATGAGTCCTTCCACTGCATCCTCCATCCCATTGATACTTGCACTCACATCAACTTAATAGCTGTAAGATAGGATTTGTAAATTACTACCATCTATATTGTTGTGTTGTGAGATTTCGAAGGAGGACATGATGCTTGTGTCGAGATTTGAGACATTTTGTCAAGCCAGCACAACTGCCGGGAAGTTTGCGGGAGCCCGCCAAGCTAGGCGATATTTACCGCTTGCTCTCAACCTTCGGTGAGTCCCCACCTGGAGGAGGCGAGCTGCAGGATTCGACGCGAGTCAATCGTGGCTGTGTATCCGGTATCGACAATGCGTGAACCGGCCCCTCCTTGGAGTAACGACTACTTACGATACAGAGCCCAAGGTCATCTAAGCCAGCATGCTTGACACAACCGCGTTGCCAGAGGATACAGCAGATCTCTCCTATACATACTATGTATCAGTCATACGGGAGACATCGGCAATACCCGACAGGATAGGAGCAAAATCCGCTCCGGAGCATACAGCGGGATGATAATCACCCAGCAGCTGACGGGTCTGTTGAGTGTTGACAGCTTATTTTTTTTTTCTGGGTGAGCCTTTAACAGCTCACCTGCCGAAGCGCCACGGCTCCATCCAGAGGCCGCACTCCGATGCTCATAGGCTCGCCAAGACCACAGCGTGGGCACAATGTTTCGAACTTGGACAACCCAAGGGTAAACTAAGGAACTCGGGGATCGCCTCAGCTGAAGGGACCCAATTCTCCTGAGTGTCTGTCTTTACAGATGCACTCTGGTGATGTGCAGCGAAATACCGTCCAGTGTTTTTGTAGAAGTTCTGGAAGGGAAAACAGTCCGCAAAATCCGGCATACAATACTTCCTATATGCCATACTATGTAGAATCTTGGTTGCACTGCTTGAGTGGATCTAGATCTCCAGAATAATCGCGATCATGATCAGCGGGAAATAGAATATGAATGATGTTAGCTGAGGGTGGTCTGGTCTACATATTAACTTTTCCTTCATGCAGACAGTCCCAGCCCCAGAAATTCCCCTCGTGTCTTTCACTTTCTATTAAAGGAATAGTACACAATGACACTCGTCTGCCACATCTGCAAAGCCAAGCATATTCAGCTGAAACTCCTGTTATTCATTTTTTCTTCTTTTCTTCTAATGCTATAGATCCACAGTTATTATCCCCCGTACATAATCTCCGGTGTCCATGCACTATCTTGCTTGTCCTCTACTCCCGTTCTCTTTCGTCTATCCTTGGCTTTGGGCCTCAAGTCACCCTCTGACTATGCCGATGTGTGCCTGAGCTTACTAGAGCATGTATGCCGGGATAACCCGCCTTTGCTTTATCTCACTATTGGTTTCATTGAGGAATTTGTCTACCTTGCTCGCTGAACATACCTTATAGAAGCCTGTGTCCGACCAGTGAGAGCTTGATTCTGGCCGATCATCGAGACAACCACCTTCGCATTCCCCCAGACAATGGCCTCCAACATGGATGGTGGCAGACGGAAGTCACGATCTTCTCAGAAAGGAGACCCTTCACAACATGATGGAATATTGACACCGGATGCTACGCGATCGGCTTCGAAATCGCAGTCGCAGAGCGGTACAATATTACCGACTCACAATGAGAAAGGACACCGACGGCACCACAGTCTGTTTCGAATCGATACCGCTGGAGAAAGTGGGCGAACTGGCGTCCATCCACTTCACTTCCTGCGCGTTTGTTTTCGGAGTACCTGTACTCTTTCCATGCTGGTGAACGTCCTCTGGCCTTTCGTCCCCGCTGCGATTGCACTTCACTTCGCTCGACCGGATCTTCATGTTTGGGTATTTGCCCTCAACTATATCGCAATGGTACCTTCAGCGAACTTGCTTGGCTTTGCGGGTGGCGAGCTGGCCAAGAAGCTACCCAAAGTATTTGGAGTCTTGCTGGAGACGTTTCTCAGTTCTGTCGTGGAAATAGTCCTTTTCATGGTCCTGATCCACAAGGACAAGGGAGGCAATCTGATCCCTGTTATCCAAGCCGCCATTCTAGGCTCGATACTGGCAAACCTCCTTCTCTGCTTAGGTCTATGCTTTTTCTTTGGAGGTATTGGGCGAGAAGATCAATCATTTCATGAGGCCGTTAGCGAAGTAGGCTCAGGGCTCCTGCTAGTGGCAGGGTTCGGCCTTCTGATCCCGAGTGCTTTCTATTCGACTCTAAAAAGCAATGCATCGCATACACATGTACAAATCTCGACAGAAACACTGAATCAGTCTACACTGATTATCAGTAGAGCCACAGCCGTCATACTCCTAGTGGCTTTCATCATGTATGTTGTCGTCTCCCAAGATACGCCGATAACTCCTATTTACTCATATGTCCTAGGTATCTGTTCTACAACCTCCACAGCCATCATAGCATATTCGACGAAGTCCTTGAATTCGATGAGCATCTGGATGAAGACCGTGAACGGGAAATGAAGCGCGCAAAGCTTACGTTGATTGAATGCTTTGTGGCTATCGCAATATCTCTCGCATGCGTTTGCATGTCGGCCGTCTTCCTGGTGGAGGAAATAGAAGATATTGTGAATGAGAGAGGTGTATCTGACAATTTTATGGGCCTTATTCTTGTGCCACTTGTTGAGAAGGCAGCAGAGCACTTGACTGCTATCGATGAAGCTTGGTAATTTACATCCATTGGTGACTGCTCAATCCTCATTGCTGACTCGAAACAGGGACAATCAGATTAATTTTGCACTCTTTCATTGCCTGGGTCCTTCGATCCAGACTGCGCTGTTGAACGCGCCGCTTGCAGTCATTGTCGGCTGGGGTATTAACAAGGATATGGGTCTGAATTTCGAGATCTTTATGATTGTTTTGGTCGTTTTGTCCATCCTAGTTGTTGGAAACTTTCTTCGAGATGGCAAGTCCAACTATCTGGAAGGAGGGCTCTGCGTTCTGGTCTATGTTATTATCGCCGTCACTACATGGTACTATCCTCAGATTGTAGCGGAGGGTGAGTCTGAGGCGTGAGAGAGGAAATGGACTGACTCCGCTCGGGTGGGTACCAGTGTATCAACATTTCCGATATCGTAATGTATAGATAGTAGTGGGTATTCTATAAACTCCCCTTTACTCACGAGGTAGATATTGGCGATTGGGCAGATACACCTCCTAGTCTGTATTTGATCATTACTGTTTGAGATGAAAGTATCACATCTGGCGCTGTTACGTAGTGTGATGGAATTCAATTCCCCAAAGTGGGAGGGAGGCTGAAGCGGATTATTTGATTTAAGGTTGTCCTGAGGCAGCAGCAGAAGATTCCGCGCGGAGCGCCGACAACCCATCATCACGACCCAACCTAAGCAATCATTCAATGGACCCATCATCGACCATTATCTCCGCTCTCAAAGATCGCGGACTCTCGATTAATCGCGATCGAATCAAGTCCGCCCTCGTTGAGAGGATAGAAGGTACTGAGATTGCAAAATGGCTGACGGAGCATCTCAGTACCGACACACTGTTGTCGCAAGAGGAGCTCATATTGTATTTGCAATCCCGCTTCACAACGGACCTTTCCCAGTCACTGATTGCTTTGGTTACTATTAGATACTCGAAACTTGAAGAGTCCGGTGCCTTGCAGAGTCTTTTCGCCAATCCTAACCTCAAAGCAACTCGCCCGCTTGTGGATGATGACCTTCGACGCGCGATTGAAACACTAAACGCCTCCACGGCTGCAATACAAAGACAGACCAAAATACTAGCATCGCAGTACGAGGGCTTAAACAGATCTATCACGTTGGATGACGAACTGGGGCTCAGACAAAATCGGGACAATGCACGATTGCGCCAGAAGCATACGTCAGAAAGACAGAATATAGCTGCCGCGGTAGTGGTTCCTTTTCTAGATTCAGTCACAGAGCTTTGCTGAGTATATTACGCAGTCCAGTGACTTGGCTCACGCATTGGAATCAGAGTTGAGAGGCGTATCTGAGCAAGCTTCAGCAGACGCCAAGAGGATACTCTCGTCTCTGACAGCTCGATTCAAGGAAGATGATAGGTTGATCGCGAATCTGGAGAGGCTGGCATCCGGGATAGAAACGAGTCAACAAGATGAGAACAGTGCAAAGATAGCTTCCGAGAGATGTACTGCCCTTGCTCAATGCCTTGCCGATGAGATCAGGTGTCGACTCGATCGATTATATCTGGAATCGATACAGGCAGGACCAATGATAGCGCGAAGTGAGCCAGAACCCGCTGAAAATGAGCCGTTGGCTGCGCTGGAGGAAGAACTTGAATCTCTCTATCCCGAAATTGAAATACTGGCTGAGATGTCCACGAAACAACAGTTCGCCGAACCTATAATAGGAGAGTTAAGCAGTCACCACGAGGAGCTGCAAAATGCCTCACATGAAACGCTGGACTATGTAAGAGACGGACCGCCCCCCAATCAATATGCCGCACTGACACCGTCCAGGTTTTGGACGTAGTATCGGAGATGACGTCGTCTACAAATGGCCTTGTCAAGTGCCTGCAGGACAGGGAGTCTTACTGTGGAACTCTGGAAGCTATCGCTGCTGCGCACCGATCAGAGATTGGCGATATCTTTTTGGGCCCGCCTGTTAACAGGAGAGAGTCTTTGAGACGTTCCTCTGTACAGCCCGTTTCGGTTTTTACTTCAGCACAAAAAGACAATCGGCTCCATGATTCTCAATCAATAGCGAAAGTGTTACGCCGAGTAGGATTATCTTTGGATTCGGTGCTCCATGCAGACGAAGCCAGTGAATGCGCAGATAATCTAAAGGAGAAACGATATCAGTTGACTGAGAGCCTAAATGACCATGGTATTGCCGCAGACTCGCCGCTCATGGCTGAGTTACTCCCGACAGACCGAGCGATCCAGCTTCTCTCCACTTCTTTGCACGCCGATTCTGAATTTGAGACCTCACTTGCGAATCTGGACCATCAGAGGAAGCTCTCTGATCTCGAAGACGATTTGAAGGGTGTTCAGAAGGGGCTTGAGGGACTCGACATGAGCGTGGTCCATAGAAGAGATAGAGGGCAGGAGAAATTTGTGGAGATGTGGGGTTCGAAGGCCGTGGACGACTGAGCCCTGAGCGGCCTGAAATACATAATTTGAACATTAAGATACGCTGTTCGCGCCTGATCGTGAAATGCCATGTCTACTGGAGGCACTATAGATAATTGCGCCACTGTATTTGGACTACGAAAGTGTGGTAGGTACTAGAAAATATCCTCAATGTCATAGTTGCTTGATAGGAGGCAAACCGCTCATGAATATCGTAAGATACACATGTACTTGGATATCTGCGCCGCTTGGCTCGCGAATTCGGAGCTCCTTTGTTTTAATAAAGCTAGTATTTCAGACTCTGCATGGAAGCAGAATCGATTGCCTGTTTAGATAAGGTAACGAAAGAAACGGTTGGGTTGAGATCGGGCGCACTAATATCCGGCCAACTCCATTCCTCGCCTTTCACATTCCACCCTGTTAATCTGTACACCTGAAAATCAATCCCTTTCCCCCGCTTATGTATAGTGATTCAGCAGGGAGGCCTTTCTTGGTGCTTTTTCAAGTCGTCTGCTGCTGCTACTGACCGGCTAGTGAGCTGATCTCGACCCCAGTCCCATAGGTAAAGTGAGCAACCCAAGGAATGTTTACTGATAGCCGCCCACTGACAGATCGCACAGATGTTTCCTCCCTAGTAGGAAAATTAAGCACCGCCGTGTTTAATTCGAGCTACAGGCTTTTATCTCAGACTACGCAGCCGATTCGACTCGAATCTGGTGCAGATACTTCAGCATCAATTACATGCTGGGCAGTGTCCCGACCATGCGATACCTATCGGGGAAGTCAATATCCGCCTGTAGGTCCAGGGCCATCTGTGGCATTATTACCCTTGGTTTCCCGACAACGTACAAGGTCTCGCGATGAACAAGGAGAGCCCGTCGACTGTTGCGAGCCTTACGGAGGCAACTAATCCAATCCGCTCACCGAAAGAAGATGAAACAAAATTGGGGTCCAACTACCCAACTGATGTCTTCCAGATCTCGCCTACGGTAGCACTGGGACTGCTGTGCACAGGTATTGAAATGCTTGTGGAATCGTCCGCAGAAGAAGTGGGTTATTCCCGAGGAGCTGCCGTTCCTGTCCCCGGGCCCCTGGTCCACAGCGACAGTATATCTAGCGGGGAATCTACGCCGATAAGGGTCACTGGGTTATGTCGCTCCACAGAAAGCTACGATGAAGCAGGTCGTCACCTAAAACAGCAGAGTGTGCTGTCAAAACGATTCTCTTCGAAACGCCAGCCACCGATCACGCTGCAGGAGTATTTGCTGCGTATGCACAAGTTCTGCCCTATGTCTACAGGTGTTTATCTGGCTACAAGCATGTACATCATGAGGATGGTGACTATTGAACGGGTGATAGTCGTCAGCCGGAAGAATATGCATCGTCTGGTGCTTGCTGGACTTCGCGTGGCGATGAAGTCCTTGGAAGACCTCAGCTATCCCCACAGCCGCGTTGCTAAGGTTGGAGGTGTGACTGAGCGCGAACTGTCGAGGCTGGAGATCAGTTTCTGTTTCCTTGCGGATTTCGAACTACGGGTCGATGCGGATATGCTCGTCGACCAAGTAAGATTACTCCGAGAAATAGGCTGTTGCGGGGATCCCCTCCGTTAAAATTAGCCTTGATACGTTCGTGGAGCGAACATGGGCACTTTGATCTCCCACTAGGCGAATGTGCTTTGGAGAGGCCTGCAGGCGCCTTGGGGATGGCGATGGCCTTGTAGTTCTTGAATAAACTGGAAAGGTCCTCCGCAAATTGGTCCGGGGGTGAATTGTGGGGCGCATGGTTGGACTGTGGCCTTTCAACTTGAGCAGCATCTTTTCTGGGATACTCTACTGCGTATCGACTATGAGAACAGAACGCCAAATCGAAGGACTTGTCTTGCTTTCGATTTTGGAGAAACAATCTGTGTGCACGTATTACAATGCGGCTGCCTAACCGCCCCATCAGTTAGCGACTGGTGTATTGTACTAGTGAACTAGACAGCTGGGCTGAGTAATGCCTGTCGGGCGCAATTCGTTGTTATACTGATTGACGGTCGAAAGTTCTGTTCTCAGGGTATGTTAGACCCTCTACCACCAAGATGTTCCTGTATCTTAAAGGACTGGGCTTTCAAACAGTATGACAGTAAGAAGATTGCGGAGTACTATGTAGCCAACTCGAATTCTAGTCGGGGAGTTCGTATTCGCATTAGTAATAACGCAGGGAAGTTGTGGGTAAATGTAGACCACGTCGCGAAAGGCGGAGTGGAAGGACGATCCGTCAGCCTTTCGGGAAGGGAGAGGCTCATCCCCGGGGCTTGTCTGCTGCGCCATGGTTTATTGCTGCTACGCTCAGCTGTTCTTCCGCCCCCATCTAATTTTCGGTCTTCTCTTTCTTCATCACAGCCTCGAAGGCCACCGTTGCCTTTCTGGATACGACAGTACCGGCTTCAAGAAATTCCTGTTCACTTCGCAATGCTCCTTTAAGTTGGGCTCCGCAAGACTACTCAACTGACTCGTGACCGCCGAACGCTTCATCGACCACGTCCTTTTTTTGCGGCGGCAATTCCTATCTCCCCGTCCTCTCTGTCTAGTCCAGGAACAGTTGCGCGCGTGCTGGACTGCATCTTGATATAATCGCGGTTATCATTTTGAAATGTCTTCCGGGACTCCGAGCAGCAGCAGCTCTGCTGGTTTGGGACAAAGTCCGCACTCCCTCCCCAGCGGCAAAGGCACCACCACTCCCCCGAAAGTGACCCAGCAAGATGCGACCGTTGAACTTAAAGACATGAAACCGGAACGCGGTGGTGTCAAGGGCTCGATCCCCATTGGTGAAGATGTCATGCAGATTGCCCGTATAGGAGAGATCGCAGTTATGCAGAAAATGTTTGATGAGAAGAAGTCCCACCCCAACTATAAGGACGAAGAAGGAATCACCCCGTTACATGTGCGTGTTACCGATATGTCTTTCGCACCTGTCTTTTGTATTGATTTCGAACTAACAATGCTATATTCCTCTTCTAGTGGGCCGCCATCAACAATCAATATGCCATGTGCAAGTTCCTACTCGACTCTGGCGCCGACGTCAATGCGAAGGGAGGCGAATCTGTCGCTACACCCGCGATGTGGGCAGCTCAACGTTGTCACTATTATATTGTGCACCTGTTGCTTCAGCACGGCGCGGACCCTCTTCTTACAGACGTCCAAGGCTACAACATCCTGCACCTAGCTACTATCGACGGGAATGCCTTTCTGCTCGTGCTTTTACTTCACCAGGAGATCCCGGTGGACGTTCCCGATCAACAAGGTCATACAGGGCTGATGTGGGCGGCATATAAGGGATTCCCCGCTTGCGTGGATCTATTCCTGCGCTGGGGCGCTAATGCCAATGCCGTTGACGACAGCGGCTTAACTCCCTTGCACTGGGCTTTGGTCAAGGGATCGTTGCCTTGCGTTCAAAAGCTCATTGAATATGGCGCTGATAGGTTCGCGAAGACCAGGGATGGTAAGACCCCAGCGACGGTAGCGGGCGAAATGAATACCACGCGTGTGTGGTATCGTGCTCTGGACGAGTGTGGCTATGACTTCGATGGGAACACGAAGGTTCTTCCCTTCGGATTGACGCCTTGGGTGCGGAACAAGAGCACCATGTCTAAGTTCTTCTTCTTATGGCCTTTCTTGATGATTTTCGTAGCTGTCTGGGTTCTCAGTAACTTGGTTGTGTTCGCTGCCGTCCCTATTATGATCGCAACAGCTTATGGACTTCAATGGTTGGCCCAGAAAGTGGCCAGTCAAAGCATTTCAGAGTATAGGATACTGCAAAAGACGGTACGTCAACGATTACCCCTTGCATCTCCTCACTCTGTTCGTCACTGATCCGCAACCCAGCCTTACCTATCGGGCGTCTTTGCAGGCTCTTTGTTCTGGGTTGGTGTGAGATACATCTTCTACGTGCTACCAGGTGAGGCTCTCCCTGCTTTTCGTATAGATGTCTTGAATTCGATTTCCAACGGGATTATGCGAAGCCCCAGCCAGCGTTTACTAATAGCCACTTTTGCCAGCCACATATACCACAAATCCCATATCGAATATTTGTTTTGCTCTGTTCTTCTCAGCGACAACATATTTCTATTTCACCGCGATGATTGAAGATCCTGGGTTTGTCCCAAAACTTGGCAGCAGAAACCAGCAGCGAACAGTTATTGCGGAACTTTTTGAGCAGTGGAAATTCGACGAAGAGAACTTCTGCGTTGCGTGCATGATTCGAAAGCCTTTACGGAGCAAGCATTGCAAGCGCTGCGGGCGTTGCGTTGCAAAACATGACCAGTAAGACCCTAGTTGAGACTGGAGTTAAAAGCTCGAACATTGACATCCTGAATAGTCACTGCCCGTGGATTGATAACTGCGTAGGCGCCAACAATCTGCGCCATTTTGTATTATACATCACGTGTCTTGAAGCGGGTATAATTCTTTTCGTGCAGCTGACATACTCCTGTAAGTATCAACTCCTCTTCTTCTCCGGATTAAAGACTAACGGCCAGTACAGACATCAATGTCTTGCCAGCACCCGTCAATCCTACCTGTAATGTCATTAACGATGCGCTATGTGATTTTGTACTTCGTGATACATTCACCCTCGTCCTTGATGTGTGGGTCATCATTCAGCTGGTCTGGGTCACTATGCTCTGTGCTGTTCAGCTTGTCCAAATTTCGCGGAATCAGACGACATACGAAAACATGAGGGGGCATTCGATCGACAGAAGCTACCCAAGCTCTCGTGCTTTTGCTTCGGCTTTGGCTGCAGGAACTACCTCACTCGATGCTGCTGGCCTTTCCTCTGCTGGCCAGGGACCGAATCCAGCTCTTGCCCATGGCCACCGCCACCGGAGGGGCGGTTGTCTGAAGCAGTGGACTTCCCTTCTCGGCATTGATGCCTTCTTTGCGACAGCAAGGGATGGATTGCGAGATGGTCCACGTGCTTCTCGGGCGAAGAATCCCTTCTCTCGAGGTGTAGTCACCAACTGCCGGGACTTTTGGTGCGATCCGGCTCCATACTTCGGACAACGGGAGGCGGGATCTGGCATGCTCGGCGGTGAAGCAATCAACTACAACCAGATGTACGAGATGCCGTCACGTATGCACAGCGGCGGAAGATATCGGAGCCTGGCAGACGAGGACCCGGAACGGAATGCATAGATGCATTCTTGTGTCTTCGATTGACTGACCATTCAGGGTTTTCAATATGCCCTTCAGACGACCAATAACCTCCGAGGAGATGTCTCGATCTTCTATATGCGATCTAATGAGTACCGGATGAGCCCTTCCTTCTGATGATATGTTTGACTGGAATAGATGGTCATGGATGGTGTTTTAACCCTTCATGCCCTCCCATTATCTTCATGTATTATCTTCTGCATATAAAGATCATGATATATTAGTAGATATATTTACTTTAGACCAAATATAACCTGGCAGATTACTGAATAGCATACATTGCAGGCTAATCTACCCAACCGGAGAAAAAGAAGTGGGTGTAATCATCACCTTGCTATGAAGCTCGAGGGTGCTTCCGAGATGGCAGGGAACGGAATAAGGAAAGCCAACGAACTTGAAGCCCATAGTAATAGCGCAATGCAATGAGTACAATTGCATTCATTCAGCTTAAGAACCGAAGGAGTGGATGGAATACATAGAGTGAAGTGTCAGATGGGGAAAAGGAGAGAGAGAGAGAGAGAGAGAGAGAAAGAGAGAGAGATCAAGACTGAAGAATACACACCACTGCAAAGGGGTAACAGTAATCAGTGGAGAACAGGATGAGGATAATTGACCGTAAGTAAGTAACGTACATACAGCGTCTATACAAGATTCATACATACGAAGATAATCTCCACACCCGCGCCCCATACTGAACCAAGCTTCAGAAGCCGAAAAAGCCGATGTCGCAATAATAAAATTACAGAGTATGCATGCATGTATGCATGTTATGTATGTATTCGTTTTTCTTCCGTGTCTAAACCTTGGAGAAACTTTCTCACTTTGGAGTAAGGGGAATGGGAATGATTGGTCTGAAACCTATTTTTCGTCTGGTTGTGGCTTTAAAACCTTAGACTCAAAGTCAAAATGTCACGCTAAGATCTTATCTCGGCAGGAGCGGTTTGATTGATTGATTTGATTGTAATTTTGCTGGATGTGGATATTTCTCTTTCACTTGACGGTTGGTTCCCTTATTTTTCCTTTCTGACTTTTGTTACTCCCAGGGCCCTTTTTTTTTTTTATTTTTTGAGTCACGGGGTGTCTGTCTTCCTTCTACCTTTTTCTTTTCTCTGTAGGTAGATTAATCAGAGTATGTATCTATCTACATCGATACATATTCCAAGTTCAGAAATTCCATCTAGGCAGGCAGACAGCTACCTACCTAATTTCCCTCGTAAGTAACCGCAAGCCTGTGCGGTGGGTCTGTCTAGCTTCCACACACCGTGACGCTTGCAATCCCGGACTTTTCAGTTTCATTGGGTCTACATTATGGTAGAAATGTCCCCGGGACCACTCTTCGTCACGACCCGAAGCTGGGTACTACATAATTAGTAGAATAGAAACAGACTTAGCGGCAGCAAGTTACGAATTACTATATGATATGATCCATGGATCACGGATCCAATATATTATTATCTGATTGAAGCGGTCAGGCCACCGCTTCGTCCAAGGCAAGTGGACTGTATGTTTTTTATTTCCATCTGATAATGAATTGAAGAAATCATGGATCCATGGAACGGTAGGTGTTGGGCTGATTGATTAGGGCAAGGTGGTGAAGTGTTTCTTATTCTCTTTTGTGCAGGGGTATATAGGCTACAGTGATTGTTGACTCGAGTATTGTTGGTTGTTCTGTTCGTTACGTATTATATGGGGGACATATGTAGTGGTTCCTAACGATTAAGATTTCTGCTTCTTAGTATGTAGAATATAGATTCATGCATCAGATGATCAGGGTCTTTTACTTTTCCTTCCACTTTTCTATTTATTGTTTCCGACTTTGCTGATCTCTCGACATCCCACGGATGATATTCCAGATAGACTCGTGTGCTTTTTTTGTTGGGTTGCAGAATGCAGGCTGGGATTGCAGATCGTTCGATCTTCGCCCTCCTGACACAACTAGTAGTATCTAGATTGGGGGAAAAGAAGAACAGGACCCTGGAAGATGGAACACCGGTCGCCGGTACCTGGCATAGCCGGCCTTTCCACAAGCGTGGACCGTCTGATCGGGTCACCACAGCACAAGCATGCTACATGGTAGTAAGTACATCCGAAGTTCATAGCTAGCTAGAAATGCATCCAAACTCGGAATTTCTCTAATTGATTCAGGTGGAAATACTGAGGCAAACATACTAGACCCGATGCGGATGTTTTTTTCTCTCCTTCTCGTGATATACGCGTGGGGTTAGAAGGGAAAAGAGGCTCCGGAGTTCGCGGAAACGGCGAGACTACTTGAATTTGAACATTTGGGCTGGCTGGCTGGTAAGCTGGTAAGCTGGGTAATGCCTGTCTGCCTGCCTGTCCAGGATAAGTAAGTAACTTCAGCTGCCTACTTGTGATTTTCTGAGCAGGCTGCAGCCGTCAGGGACAGGAGGCTAACAACCCTGGCTTTTTTTTTTACGATTGGCGGAGGAAGGTGAATAATAATGACGACTATTATTATTACTATTATAATAATAACAACTGTGGACATGCCACTGGCCCAGACCTGAATGGGGATCGGCGCATGTCTAGGGAGTCGACTGTTCCAGGCGCCCGTTCCGGTTTCCATGTCGCATGGTTCCGCGTGTACTGCTTAGGGATTAGTCTCGTCTCGTCTCGCTAGTCGCGTTGTCTTTGCGCCAGTAGCAGCAAAGGTTGTTCAAATCAATTGTTGCATTATCCAACAATACGAGATTCATCGACAGATCGTCTCTCAAATGTTTGAGAATGTAGGAAGTAGCGTGGTGTATAAATGCGTAGGTAGGTAGTTGAGTTTGAAGACGAGTCCTGGAGTAGTAAAGGAGGCTAAGTATTTGCCTTGACTGGATCAAATTCTTCTCCGCCAATTAAGCGTTAGCTACACCCCAGACAGACAAAAGAAAGTACGTACTGTGTATAGCTACTTACTAGCTAGATTAATATTACGGCAGCAATTGTTCCTCATGGTCTGACCAATGCACCGGAGTTGTCTCCTTATCTAGCCGTGCCGGACAGCGAAGTGATTTTTTCTTCTTTCTATTTTTCATTATTTTCCTTGTTGTCTTCGTTATTCCCTCACCTCCAAGTCCCTAGGGCCTTGGTATTGTGGGAACGAAGGAAAGGGAAAAAGCGGGGCCGCTAAGAATTTATCAATCACTGATCAAGCTGTTACCTGATCGATCAAAACTGACTGGGAGTTTCTCGTTGGATGTGTTTCGGAGAGGTCCGTTTTTAATGCTACCGGTATAGGTTTAACTCCGAGAAAATCCCTCGGGAACCGAGACACAACAAGGGCTGGTGGCAGCTATGGTCGGGGAAAGGGGGCCAGAAAGCAAACTAATTGAGTAACCCGTATACCGAAGCGAGAGGGTAAGTTAGTGTGTGCGTGCGTGTGGGTGGATATGAAAAAAAAACCGAGACCACACGGATCAATCTGCATGGTGCCTCATCGTAATCAATCAGTGAGTGGGTCTCTTCATCCACCCAAGTGGTCCCCTGGCAGCGAATGGGCGTGGAGAGCGGGAACCGCAGCGGAAAAACAGCGCGCCTGACTCGGCGACGGGCGCTGATGCGGTTGGGGGATGGCGCCATCAGATAACGTGCGAAAATTTTTATCTGATCAGATTATCAGAATCCCTCCCCGACCCTCAACCAAGGTTGAGAGCCAGCGAGTCAGCGATGCCCACCCGCTTCAATTTCTCTTGCTCGGAGTCCAATTGACAATTGTGTTCAATTTCATGGACCCTCCTCCTGAGATATTTTCCCTCACTTTGTTTCCTTTGTGTCTGTTAAAGTGCAGAAACACCGTTTTTTTCCTCGTTGCGTATTCCTGGCGGCGGTTAATTTGGTCAGGGCCAATTAGCCTGGTCGCTTGACGTCAGCGGGTCCGTGCTAGACCGGCGGTTGTGCGACCAGCCCACTCGCTTTTCCCTCCTAGGCACTCATTCTCGTTCCCCTGTCGGTTACAGGCGCATGTCAGGGGGGGCGGATAAAGTTTGAGGAGAATGAATAACATCTGTAGCAGATAAAAAAAAAGCATCGTGCGCAATTTGCATGGCCTTCTCCATTAACACAATGAGCGGTGAAATTTAATCAATAAAGACAGACTTGATGCATTCCGATCTCTATTCGTTATACAATTCCAATGTGGCTGGCTATATAACTCGCAATGGGGTACTTGGGGAATCAGATGATGGGGCAGTAACAATAGTAACAAAGTATAGGTAATGAGACAGAGAATTGAACACAGGTACAGTCAAGTAGATGATCGCAAAAGAAGATATCACCCCCTACCAATTTGTTTGGGGATATGCACGCTCATTTTCCGGGGCATTCCTTTGCTGCAAAAAAGAAATGCCCGCCCTAGCGCCATCATTCACACGCGTCTAGAAAGCGGAACCCCTCCTGGGTCTCCAACCCGATAAAAAGCCTTTACAGCATAGCGCGCAACTTCGTGACCGGCACCGTTGCACCCGCAAGCTGCTCACCAAAGATCGACTCCACCATCTCTCCACCGCGTGCTGCCAGCACCGACAAAAGACTGTCGCTCAGTCCGTGTGTCTTCTCGTTACAGCCCTGCAGCCAAATTCCAGCATAGGGGCTGACCTTGCTGGGATCCATCTCGACCCGGTAATCCCGGCTCGGCTTCCATTCCTCCTGGCCCTCCGGTCGCAGATGCTGCACATTGCTCAAGAGCTGTTCATGTGCGTTGCGGTAGTAGCCGGTCGCCACCATGAGTGCATCTACCTCCAGTGTCTCCTTGCCGTCGCCGACAAGGCTGTCCGATCCATCCTTGGTCGCCCTCACGTGGATCCGCATCCGACTCTGAGGTCCATGGTGTTCGACTCGCGTGATCTTGCGTCCGGGGAGGATGCGGTGCTGCCATTGCTTCTCGTCGGGGTTCTTGACCCGCTGGACGTACATGTCGTGGTAGATCTCCTCAATGAGTTCAAGGCGGACCACACTGTAGTTGGTGGCCTTGTCGGCCTTGAGGGAACGCTGGCGCTCTTCGGCAGAGAGGTTATAGAACTTGTCGACACGTTCGGGGTTGAAGACCTCGTTCACACTATATTGTTTGCTGTTAGTCGCGCCATGATGGGAGTGCGAAAGGTATTATACTCACAAAGGAGAGTCGTCACTAGGCCGCATAGCCGAATCTCTCATGATCAGTGTTGTCTTCGAGTTGGGGTATCTCTTTTGCAAGTCGTGGAAGATCTCAGCAGCACTCTGGCCACTTCCAAGAACGGCAATGTTGTAGGGTTCGTTCGGGTTCTTCAGCAGGTGGGGCAGGTTGGTGCAGTACTTTGACGAGTGCATAATGCGGGGGTCCTGGGGCAGGCCTGGGGGCATCTTTGCTGAGCCACCAAGTGCAGTCACCACCTTGCGCGCTCTTCTCGCAATGATTTCACCCGTCTCAACGTTGCGAGAGCGGACGGTGAAGAAGTCAACTACCGAGCTGGTAGGGTCCGTCTTTCCGGGCGTCACATCGACAACTTCCTCTCCATAAGACACGACATCGGAGAACTGTTGCGCACACCACCGCATATAGTCTTCGAATTCCAAGCGGGCCGGAAGGAACGTCCCCAGATTCGTGAAATGGATCAGACGATCCTTCTGGTGCAAATAGTTGAGGAAGGTGAAGCTGCTGCGAGGATCACGAAGGGTCGCCAGATCCTTGATGAAAGAGATCTGCATCCTGGAACCAGGGACCAACATGCCCGAGTGCCAAGCGAACTGCTTCTGGCGTTCGACAAAGCAGACCTTGGGCTGCGATCCAGGCGCAGGAGCGGACTTATTCAGACAAGGGTCCAGAGCATCGTGCAAGGCAATTGCGATCGCCAAAGAGGCAGGACCGAAACCCACGCAAAGCAGGTCGTGAAGCTCATCCCTGGGGGTGGCCTTGAGCTTCGAGGGCACTCGCTGCTGCTTGGAGGGCATGCTGCGCTGGCTGTGGAAGCTCACTTCTGGCTTCCGTACCGCAGGTTCCATTGATGCAAGCTTAGTAGGAGAATAAGAGAACTAAAAAGGGTGTGATTGAAAGAAGAGGTAGAAGTTCCGTGCTCAGAGTTCGGGGAGCAGGAAGATGGGAGGAAGACGCAATAATGATGGGATTCTGAACGAAGGTGGGAGAGAACCGCGGCAAATGGTGGGAGCGATGGTCGTAGTTATATCCCCCGGTGGATAAACAGAATGGGGGGGGTGGGAAGGACAGTAGCTTCGAACTTAGTAGACACTGGAGACCTTTGCGCCGTAAGAGTGAAAAGAAAATAATAATAAAATAAAATAAAATAAAAAGATCAAGGTACCAAAAGGGTAAATTCGACTAAAAAAAATTAAAAATGTACAGAAAGTATGACGACCGTAAAAAAAAAAAAAGGGTATCAGCGCCGAGCCCTTTTTTTTTTTTTTTTTTTTTTCTGAAGCAGCGGATCCGTAAGGACGGGTTTTTTCCAGACCACCGAGTAAAAGCAGTAGCCGGCGGTGGTTCTTCTGACAGCGGGCCGGCAATGGCCTATTTGATAGGCACTCCTCGGTTCCACCACCTGCTACATGAGAAACGTGGTTGCTGCTCCTCTTTTTTACGTACTGTTTTGATGCTGGGACACCGAGGCTCTTGACGGTTGACGACGTAAAAGTACGTATAACAAGTAGACTATCAATGACCCTGAAGGTTGGTCAAGCAGGTAATCCAACAGAGGATTGGTATTGTCTCAGCGTTAATCCTGGAGGAGAGACGAGTCTTCACATATTAGTAGTATAACTGAAGAAATCCAAACGCCATATGTCGAAATCTCAGGCATATATGGCAGTTCCCTCGGAGATAAGATGATGTCTGATCAGGCCCAGAAGAGCCACCTGTGGTTTTAACTTGTAAACGAAGTGCTAACCGTAGCCCCTCCCTTTCCTGCCTTTCCTCGCCCCAGATCCGTTTGCACCCTGGGAAGTTGAGGATCACGCCACAATCACCATCACCATTACCCCCAGTGACAATTCATCCGAGCATATTCAGCCAGCTATACCCATGAACTATTTTCAATAGGATTTAGAAAAAGCAAAGAAAGCAAGCAATAAACCAGGCTGCCTACTCAGTCTCCGAGCCCCGAGAGCCGACCATGGAAGCCCCGCAGCATGATCCGGTGTGCAATTATCCAGGAAAAGTGGGATGATGGACGCTTAGATTAGATCCGCAGTCGCCCGATGTCGGGAAATTTCACGGCGTTTCTCAAAACTGGGCTGAAGGGCGGTATCCGTATTGTATTGACGCCCAACTTACATTACTTCTTGTGGCCGCTTAGACTGCTCAGGTACCAATCTTGATAAGCTTTCCCTCAACACAATTGAGAATCAGCATAACCGAGTATAGGCTCTTGTCAGTCACGAAGCCGCCCAGGCATCAAAAGTATTGGCTACCATTCTCTTGGGGGTCGCACGATATCTCTTCTTTTTTCTTTTTTCCCTAGGCCGCCCGGTGACCATGGGGGGTACATTCATGCTAACCCCCAACCCTTGGACTGGTGGCGTACCCCAAATGAACATCCAGGGACCACTCCATGCATTGGAAACCTTTCCCGCTGCATTTCCATGTCGGCGATCAGTAGTAAGGTTTGCCGGTCAGCGGGCCTCAGCAGAAAGTGATCGCATGGATACGGTGTCCCACACACGCATGCAAGATCGCAATCTGTACGGAATGCGGCAAGCTCCATTAGAAATTGACTGTACTCCTTCACCTCTCTGAGGGCTTCCTACACCGATTGATCATTCAAATGACCAAGATCATCTACTTGTCGAAACAAGACTAGTAGTCTGTGGTGCCCACCTTTGCTGGCTGATCATACGGTAGTTGGTCTCAAGGTCCTACCTGAATGTGATTTGCTTCTTCGGCTGTTGTCTGGACCTACCAGATATCATGGATTGCTAATCTACTCGGTTTACACCGTTCTATGCCCTACCTTTTTTGGGGAGTCCACTGCTGCCCTGATCTTCGCACCGGCTTCGCCCTAACAATTTACGGCTCACAGGAAAGAAAGAAAGGAAGGAATCCCCCTCCATTGCCCCCACACCACAGCAATACGAAGTTGTATATATCCCTGTTTGGTAGATGTCTCATAGCCCCATGCAAGCATCCAGAATTCCTACTCTAGTACAATGTGGTGGATACTTACTGTCTCACTTGGAGTGACTACACCCAAGTGCTGCCCGTCTAGACACAATTTATCAGAGGGAGTTTATTAGGGGTGTCTCCCACAACACCTTTACTATTGAACCAGTAACGAATGAGCAACTATAATCAGAGCCAGATTTCGAAGCACGTGCTTTTTTTACACTTGAAACATATAGAGGTATCTGATCGCCAGACCTAGTAGTGCGTAGTAGTATATGACATGGGAACATCATGGCCCGCACGGTTACCCCGCCGCAAAACCCCCCTCCTTTGGGACTCGGACGTGAACAGGGATCATTTGTCTGGATTAGAGTCCACTATGGACGATCTTACTCTCTCCATTACTTGGCCTAGGTTCTGTGCACATTCAATCTCATTTGACGAGGAGAGATTTGAAAGCGTGGGTCGACACTGGCCAAGGCTAAAACTGGATGACTATAACTATGAACTGATTTGCCCGAAGCTTCGGCTGGCCGATCGCTGTTTTGGTCTTACTCATTTTCCAGCGCTTGCCTCGACTACTAGTGCTGCTGTGTACTTGTGGGTACCTTGCTCCTTTGATCGTGTGGTAAATCTCTTTCGAGTACCTAGTACTACTTACGTATGTCCGAAGTCGATCCATGAGCCTGTCGACTCTCACCTTGTTGTTGTCTCCACTCCAATGCAGCAGCCCCCCTCATCATACGAGAGAGTCCGCTTATTTACCGCCATAATCGAGCCTCGAGCTTATGAATATCTGAACCATGGTTGGCTCGTGCAAAACGCTATCTAGGCAGCTAACCTCGTTCACGCTATTGGGGTAGCAGGTTGGGTATCTTGGTCTAGTTCAGCCTCGAATCATGTGCCAGTACGCCAGGTTCAGACGCCATTGTTAGAAACAAATGCAACATCCCTCTTTCAATGGCATTGTCCAGCCACCACTTGATCCTTGAGGTATTTCCCCTCTTCCATAAAATTTGCTTATATTACGCGACCTCTGACTGGCTGTGCCCCCGCATGATAAATTACTCTATACAACCCCCATCTCTTACCAAGGAAATGATGGGCATAGCTTTTCTCAGATGATGCAGGCCAATGTCACTGTGGGAGATCTCACTTTCCGCGAAAATATCTATGGAGCTCGCTTCCTGCTTCTAGTACATAGTAGTAATGGTGGGCCCCCCAAGAAGGGGTTGATCGGAATCGATATGTTGTTGATTTCCCTCTTGCCAGTACACGAATGAGACTCGGTGCTTCAGAAAGCCACCCAAGTGTCCTCACTAGTGATACTCAAGTATACCATGTATCACAGCTCGACAAATCAGTTACTCAAGGCGATACCTCTCCCATTTATTTACATGTGAGCTGCCACACGCATCTTCGGCAGAGACTATGAGAATACTCACTACCCAGCAAGACTATGCTCAGTCATCATCAATCGTTATATCACAGTACAGTCCTGTTTGAACAGCCCCGATGAAGATTTTAACATATATTCGTGGGGCGTTTCTGGGTGATGCAATCGCTTCATATGATGTACCGTATAGTGCAGCCTTTACGTTGATGAACCCACCGGTAAACCGCAGGTATAGTCCTGCACTGTGTTTCGTGAAGGCCTTTGCGTCTAGATTTCGAGGATTCTCATCGGGTGCATCCACTGTGATCAGTTGATGACACAATAGAATGCAGTGAAGCATGGGAGTCTCCTCAATCATAAGACAGATGCTATCTATGTGGAAGCCTTCAATGTATATGGCCAACAGCCCTTTGCATGTTTTCAGAAACATATTGTCCAAATCTAGGATGGAGCAAAGTGTACCGATACCTTGGTCCGACGTACCCTAAAGTCACGCCACAAGGCATTATCATAGAGAGAATACTCTTATGCAAACTTCGCATTTATACTATGGCTCAGTATCCCAGACCTAGGCCGCTTGCAACAAGAATGAAGGGTCATAGCTGTATTTCAACAGGGACGCTAGTCATCCCTCGTTCTCATTTACTCGAAATAGCACTATACCAATATTGCGCTTATGTTAGTGTGAGATGATACTTTCTGAAACCTACGTTTTCTATGGCTTCCTGAAGAAACATCCCGTCGAACTTGCATCACGCCACTGGTACTTGTTATGACTCGAGCAGGTGTAACACGCTGCCAAAGCACGTCCGAATCCAGAATCCACCAGGTGCAGCTGCCTATCACTAGTAAAGCCATTCGTGCAATCCCAGCACTATCTTTGGACAGCCATCCAAACAGCACCGTCATTGCATGAGTATTTTGTAGTACCTACCATAACATTGGCACGCATGGTTTCAGAGCCCCACGCTTGCAACTCGAAGCACTCCCTTTGTCTGTCAGAGTAAAACTCCGAACACTGTTCAATCTAAATTCTCCTTCCTGTCTGTCTGATGGATATCCCCGGCTAGACGCTGCATGCGCTTGCACAGCGCATTATTTTTCAGTCCCCTTGCTGCAGACTTTTCTATTCCATGCGAGATAGAAGCAATGATTGCATGCTCTTGCTGCTGTCATTCTGATGCACAGTTCCGTATACTCCGACATACTCAACTATTCAGATAGGAGAATAGGATGTTTCGGATGTGAATGCACGTTAGACACCTTGGGGTATCCTTCTTTATCTATGACGCTTTAGAGGCTCAGGAACTTGCTATTTATTACTTGGTGGTCGGTTTACAAGCATCCACTATCAACCAGATTGTTCTAAGCAAGTGATTATCAGAGAGAATATGGAAGCGACGGCGTTTATCTTTGTCAAATCATAGGATAAACTTCCACTTGGGCGGCGGGGGCATGGGAGATACTAATATCACGGAGCTCCCATTCAACAGAATGCTTCTGAGGCCTAGTACCGATGGCTACAGCTCTATTCTCAGCTTATCAATCGAAGCACGAATCCTGTTCTTTTTACTCTGCACTAGCCCTGATGCTAAGCACCTTACGCAAAAATTCAGATGTGTGCTGGCGACAATGGACTCTGAAGCCCAAAAAATTGTCGCTATAATTAGTTTGTTTCCTAGCAGAACAACTAGTATGCTCTTGTTCTGTCACGAACAGCTAAGGATATCCCGCATTCCTCAAAAGGCTGTATATTCAGAGAGACTCCAAACAAGCCCGGCTAAATTAAGTATGTTAAGTGAACACGTATGATCGTAGTAGGACAACCTAACACTAGGCTTACTGTCTCTTCTGCCTCCGTTTCCCCAAATACTGATGAACGTTTAATGCGACCGCAATAATCCCGCAACAGCCAGAACTTGTTTCACACAGCGATAGAGTTCCACAATATGTTGTTTGCTGAATCCCGGTTTGAGTAGGTGCATTGATGCTCCTTGGGGGTATTGCTGCTAACTCACCGACCCAATAGACCAAGCCACTACGATTTTCTGAAGATCTGGATGGCTGAAGGACGATTGCAGGGTATCTCAATCAATACTATCGAGCATCCCGTGCAGCAAAATCGGGATTTGGCGCAGCCTCAACTACTGATGAGACATGTCATATTCAACTAATAATGGCCGTGGCGATGTTGATCATGGGCGACAAGATTAGATTTGGGGTTCATGCAGTAATACGATATCAATTACCGATTTAGTCGAAGATGTTGCGGACGGACCACGCCGAGAAACGGCCAAAGTGGCTGCAGAAAGGTTATGGGATCTTGAGGGCTCGGCGTAAGGGATAAGATCACTGCATGCAATCTATGCATGAATGCTGAGCTGAATCTCAATCTTTACCTTGTTTGGGCTCACGGCGACAGAACCTGAAGCAGAGCAGATCTTTGCTGACTCATGCTGTCGACAACGCTTGGACTTCTAGGGATGGATGAAGTCCAATAAATCGAATCAAGGGTTAGAGTAATGACCTGGATCTGCCTAATAATT
This sequence comes from Aspergillus vadensis CBS 113365, assembly GCF_003184925.1. NCBI lineage: Eukaryota > Fungi > Ascomycota > Eurotiomycetes > Eurotiales > Aspergillaceae > Aspergillus > Aspergillus vadensis. Next base: position 92,543 of record NW_020292078.1, read on the forward strand.
GCCTATGGCCGTGATGAAATAGTGCCTAAGGTGACTTTCACGCAAGATTAGTATGTGCAAGGAAGGGTTCAGGTGTTGACATTGGCTCGTTGTGTGGTAATACTCTTAGTTGTGGTTGTTGATTGCGCTACTATATATTTTGGGGATAGTGCTATCATTCGAACGGACTAACTCTGCGCTTTACCAACAACACCAGCTACCATCGTTGTAGCGCAACATACTCCAGGGGCAAGAAAAGAAAATCCCATAGAAAATTCGCTTCAAGATTCAGGTATTTGGTATGAGTGCACAGCCAACGTCATCGATGCACGCTTGTCGGCTCAGGACATAGTCTACCCATGATCACCTTGCACAAGTCCAGTCGCCTGAGGCAACGAGACCGTTTCATTCCTTCAGACGCTAGAGCTCGGAAGCTGGCAATCTAGATGGAGATCGTGTGGGGAATACGCCTTATGTCGAGAATTATGATGTTATCCATCATATTCGGGGTACGTCAAGGTTGGTTACCTGAGTATCTTATGACGTATGTACCAAGGGGTTTTATGGAGAGGAAGTTGGTGGTATGTATCAATGATTACTGGGAATTGCACGACAGAAACGGTAAGTACTAGGGGTATCCATCCACCTGAGACTATGATCTGCGATTGGGGGCCCTCCGACGTCAGTATCTCTCGATTTGGACACGTCGACAATGAGGGACAACACGTGGTGCTGAGGGGTTTGGACCGTAGGGTTGAAGTTGGGCCTCTCGAGATAATAGTGGCGACAGCATGGTAAACAAACGCGTGAGTGAGACTTGTTGGTTACCCTGGCATCTAGGTATAAATCACATTGTTTACCTATGTCAAAGTGGCAAGTTATGAGGTATAGGATCCGCCTATTACGCCTATGCCGCAAGTTGTCTAGAGATCAACTAGAAGGATGATGGAAGCACGGGAAGATGGGGCGTCGGGACCCAAAAAAGATGCCTAAGCCGCGCCGTGCCTGACTCGAGTCTAGTTGAAAGGTGTGGAGAAAGAGACAATGACCAATTTGAAATAAAACCAGAACAAACGAGAAAGAACAAGAAGAAGAATAGTTTCACACTGACGAGATCTTTGCCACTATCATCTTTCTATTGGCATACTGTAGATACTACTAGTGGATATAGCACGAGACTTGGAAGCAGAAAAGGATTGGTGGCGATAACTCAGGGAAAGATTACTACTACTACTACTACATCGTATCAACTAGTAGATTGGCAGCTCTTAGCCTGGCAAAACTTAAGCGTCTCATAGTTGGTGGCCGGATTGAACCAAGCAAACATTCGATTTTTGGTTTCATTTTGGCGCACATGCAAGGGAGCAGGATAAATAAGTTGATCCGGTTCCCCCGCGGTGCTCTTATCAACCATTATCGATATGATATTGTTTAACAATGGGGGAGGGGCGATGGCGGATAGAACCCGAAATCTTGTCTTGGAGTGAAAGAGCCGGTACGGGAGAAATTACTAGTACCGCGGGATGGATGCCTGAACATCATAAGCCAGGCTAGCTAGTCAGCCAATCAAAATTAGACCAACAAAGGATGATTTAATCCTCTAGACATAGTTAGGTTAAAAAAATATTTAGGACTCTGTGCTGCTATTATGTGAACTTGGGCTTAACTTGCTTCACTGTAAAGTGTGGCAAAGGGGCCTCACAGTAAGTTGTGTATGTGTGTGTGTATGTACGGTAACTAACGCGGTCTGTAATCGTATGATCCACGGGGAGGGAGGGGCGAACCCTGCCTGGGGGTGGGAAAAAAGACGCGTGAGACTTCCGGCGCTAAACCCAAAGGAGCGGGGCAAACAACAACAAACGACGCGAGAGTCGCGCGTGCGACAGAAACATCAAGGTTCCCAAGGCGTAACTGGCTGGGTACCTGAACCTGAACCACTCAAATCCTGCCGATAGAATCGCTAAGTACCTAGTAGACCACCTTAGTAAACTACTAGTCGTGGTCACCTAACTGACCACTATGTTCATTCGCTTCTTTTTTTTTTCTCTTGCCAACCTCTCCCAGTGTGTTGTGTCCCCATCATCACCTGTTCTCTCTCCAGCCATCGACTATCCACCTTCCCCAACCTTAACCGTCGAAACTCTCCTCCCATAAGGGAAATCCATCGGGCGATTGATCTCTCATTATTGAAGGTTGGCTCTGCATACCGCAACTTCCGTCTCCAGTCGCCAGCCCCTCCGTCCGGCCGCCCATCCTATCTCCCACCACCATCTCCACTACGTCCGATTACTGCTGTCCACCACTGCCGCCTTCCCATCCCTTTCTTCATTTCGACTCCTCTGCTTCGCGTGGCTGTCTGCTTCTTTTTTTGGGGTATCATCTCGCGTCACCCCTTGCGCAGCCAGTCCCTCTGCCGGAGAAGCGCAGTCATTCAGGTTTTAAAGGAAGAAAGGGAGACGGAAGGGAGACGAATCTTGCTGCTGCCGGTGTCCTTCTATCAAATCAAAATCATCCCTCTCGCATCCCTCTCTGCAACTCGTTACCTCTTCTCGCGCATTGCTTGCAGTTATTCGCTGTCTGGGAACTTTCTCGCGTCCGCCTCGTCGCGCCTGTCCTCGTTCCTGTCGCCGCTGCATCCTCGCGCGTCGCGCCTGCTTGTTTTGACGCCTGGGTTGTCACCCTGAAACATTCCGTCTTATCGAACGATATCGCATTAGGCGCCGAGCGACACTGCGAAGCTCCCTTCAAGGATATTGCGTGTTTCAGGCGCGTGGCCCCGTGCCTCAGCGCGAAAGAGTCCCCGCTTGTGCTTGTTCCTGCCCTCTCCCACACGCTCTTGGGGTGTATGGAGGCTTCAGCAAGCGCATTCGAAGCCCCCCGTGGTCTCGGAATAGGCTGGTGATGTACAGCCGTCGTTTCGCATCTTCGACTTGTTTTGGCTGCACCCTGCCATAGGCGCGCAGCCTTACTTTTCTCAACATTCCACTGCGGTCAACAACAACTTCCGACCCCTGTCACTGGCTAGACCGACAGGCGGAAGAAAACACCGCCACACACACTTTCTGTTGGGCCCAGAAGACTCTGTTGTTGTGTACGCCCATCGCGACTTGAGGTCAACTTGTCCCGCGTCGTGTACTCTATACTACCTTACACTTTGTCTAGCCGGCCTCACTCACGACACAAACCTATTATTGACCGTTCTAGTGAGCTTGGCCTCACCTTCACAGGAACCGAGAGCTAGCATCTCTGTTTTATCGTCTACAGACTGATCGTGGTCGTCATGGTCGCGACATTTTCGCCGCACCGTGATGCGGGTGGCACACTACACCTGCCTTCGCACACGGGCATTCACCATATGGATGCTAACTCGGCCATTCGACAACTGCGCCGGTCACTATCTCGCTCACCTTCGAAGAGCTCCAACTTTTCGTTGCTCGCCTCTCGAGGCCATTCGCCGTCCAAGACAACGCCATACATCTCGTCGCCTTTGTCACCTTCACGGAGATCCACCCAGAGCAACTTCGTCCTTTTCCCCAGTTCCTCTCACCAGTCTCCATTCGCAGTCCCATATCACCCAACCGGAAAGATCACGAGGCCAACCATGCGCCGTGTGCGGACCTCTCCGAGGAGCCCCGTGAAGCGTGCTTTGAACGTCTCCACGGACCAGGGAAATGCAAAGCCTGCGCCGTCAGTCCCAACAACACCTGACGTGGAGAACACGCCCTCAACACCTGGACTTGTTCAACCCGACAACACAGCTAGAGACATCTGTCCAAGTGACACGCCTGCATGCGCGGAATCCACCTTGGGACCCCGCCCATCCCTCTCTCGCATTGAGAAGCGCAGGAGTGGCACATTTGGCTCATATGCCACGGTTAGCCCGCTGAAACGGAGCGACGGAATTATGAATCTAGATCGAGTGTCTCGCGGCAGTCCATCGGCTAAACGACGAAGCGTCCAGGCAGCAAGTTTATCGGGCGAATTTAGCATCTTTGATAATGAAGTCACACCGAACGCTGCTGAAGAGCCTGAAGTCGAGGCTTCCCCAGAGTCCACCACACCTTCCTTCCCTCCCCCCATCACACCGTTCAGCCCGTTTGCCACCATTCCCAAACGGTCATCTTCTCTACGGCGGTCAACTTTACAGCAGCGTCAGAGTGATCGCTCTCTTTTTGCTCGGGCGAAGGCTATGGATGATTCACCAGACGCCCTAGACAACGGGACCCCGCTCTCAGTCCGACCTCGCATGTCTTTGGATCAGAATCTCTTCCAGCCAAACCGGGACAGTCCGTTCTTGTCACGGCCGTCGCCAGGTACCCCATTGTTTGCGTCGACGGGTAACAACGCCGAACAGCCCCGACCTTCTGCTCATCCCCTGTCCAGAACAATCACACAATCCTCCTCAAGTTCGAGTCTTGGAGACGACTCTCCGACCCATGAGCCTGTTCATAAGGGTGATCGTCCCAGAGGGATAATAAACTTCTCCAAGTCGCTCCCCGCGGGGACCGCTCGGCCTGCGCCAGTGCGGCATCTTAACCGCGAGGATTCGACGTCGTCCATCGACTCCTTTGCCACGCCTGAGAATTACAAACTAGTCAAGCCTCTCCCGGCTGCGTTCATGTCAACTGGTCTCATTTCCAAGAAGAACCGCAATGCCGACGACCCCCAGAACACGCTAGGGTTTAGCAAGAATATGCCCGATACCCCATGCAAAAGGCCAATTAACCTCTTCCCTACCGGTGGAAGAGTACAGCCAGAACGGCCCTTGGAGATGTCAGGCTTGGTTCGGCAATCAGATACAATACCCCCGTCACCCTTCAATCCTTCTAGCACACGCCCTAAATCCGGACCTTTTGCGCGAGGCATGGGGATTTTTGGAAGTTCCTTCAACAGGCCTGAGGTTTCCCGACGTGGAAGCTTTGCTAGCATCGACGGCGATGACTTATTACCATCCCAATCGCCCTGCGGCCGCAATAGCCAACCACTAAGCGAAAACGACTTCCCACCAACACCCACCAAGCAGAGCTTTTTCCCGTCTCGAACCTATCCGCCTCCAGTCTCGCAGATTGCCTCTCTTGAGCGATTGGCGGAGGCTAAAGGCACCAATTCAAGTCCCTTGCACGACAGGTTCCAGCGTGGTTCTCCTCGTACGCCGCAAGACCATCTCTTTCCCGATCCAAGTGGACTATCGATCTCGAACGAACAGCAATCAGGTCAGCCTGACTTCAATTCTTCGAACCTGCCAGCAACTCCAACTGGCCCTCGTGATTCTTTCCAGTCTGGAAAACGGCCCAGCCTTCCTTTGGCTGGTTATCATGCGCCAGATGTCGATCCCAGTCTAACTTCACGGTTCGAACGCGTAGAACTTGTTGGAACCGGTGAATTCTCTCAAGTATTCCGTGTTTCCGAACCTCACGACACATCGATCTCTACTTACCCGAGGGAGATGTTCCCTCCCAAAGTGGTGCCCGAACAAGTATGGGCCGTTAAGAAATCGAAGCAGCCATATTCGGGTCTCAAGGACCGCGAACGCCGTATTCGTGAGGTCGACATACTCAAGTCGTTGACTAACTCTGACCACATCATTTCCTTTATGAACAGTTGGGAGGACAACGGCCACCTCTACATTCAGACAGAATTCTGCGAAGAGGGCAGCTTGGATGTCTTCCTTGCGCAAGTTGGGCTCAAGGCAAGACTGGACGATTTCCGAATCTGGAAGATAATGCTGGAACTATCAATGGTAGGTACTGACCTTTGGATGATGGATGCAGTCACCAGCAGATGTAGGATGGTGCTAACCGTCGTGGCAGGGTTTGAAACATATCCATGACATGGGATTTATTCACCTTGATCTCAAGCCAGCCAATATTCTGATTACCTTCGAGGGCGTGCTCAAGATTGCCGATTTCGGTATGGCCGCACGCTGGCCAGCAGAAGACGGCATCGAAGGCGAGGGTGACCGCGAATACATTGGACCAGAGATCTTGATGGGCCGCTATGATAAACCAGCAGACATCTTCTCTCTGGGTCTCATTATGTTCGAGATTGCCGGCAACGTTGAGCTACCTGACAATGGCCTCTCATGGCAGAAACTCCGCAATGGAGACATGAGCGATATCCCCAGCTTGACCTGGAGTTTTGAGACCAGCGTCTTCCGTGATGCGTCCGGTAATCCGATCTCGGAGGAACCATCGTTCGAAGAGCTATGCACCTCGGACTTTGGCGAGGATGATTACGGCACGGACAGCTTCCTCGGAGGTCGCACAAGCAAGCGGGACATGACCTCTACCGCTCGAATTGGAGAGCTTGTTGATCCCCCTAGCTTCATGGTCGACGCTGGCCATGAGCAGGCTTTGGACAATATTGTGCGCTGGATGATCTCGCCTGAACCGCTTGACCGACCCACTGCGGACCAAGTACTAGAAACGTACGGGGTCCAATTCGTCGCCCGCCGGCGTCGTGCGGGTGCCACCGTTTACGAAGGCAACTGGGGCCCTGCTGATGAGGTCCTGGCGGAAGACGCCGAGATGATCGATGTTTAATCACCACGACTTGACATATCTAGTGCATTTGGACGGAGTTGGCGCTTTCCCTTTACAGTACCATCTAATGACGGCGTTTATGCGGAGAACCGAGCTTTTGATATTAATGCCTCTTTTCACTCGATGACCTTGATGTGATCGGGATGTTTTACTACCGACCATCCTTCATGATTTGGACGATGTTGATATGACCGATATGCTAGTCCCATGGAGGGGTGGTTGTCCACTCATTCCTCAAAATTTCCTTTGTGAACGTGACTCGTTGATTTAGCGATGATGATAGGCTTCTGTTCCTTTTTTTCTTTCTTTCTCTTTCCACCTCCCTATCGCGTTTCCTTCCCTTCATGTACCTATGTCTTCTGCAGGTTGAAAACCTCGTGACGCAGGATGACCGAGGCAACATGTCTATAATCCTATGCCTGCCATCTGTCTTTGCTTTTCCGCTCTTGATTCCCACAACACTTCTTCTCTTCACCACCTTTGTTTTATTGATGCTTCATTTCCTTTGTTGGAGTGACTCGAGAGCACTGGAGTAGTACTTGCTCGTGCACTTTGGGCGTTTGATGGCCTCTACTACCCTATTTCTAGATGTCTGTGTATTAAATATCCTTGGCGTGTGCGCCACTTTCTCTTCGACATTGTGTTCACTTGATTCGATATACCTTTTTCCTCCCCGCGTGCTTTTGCCTTCTCCTATTGTCCTCACTACTCCATTCTATGTGTCCTTGGCAGACGAGAAACCGCCTCGACGTGATCAAGCCGGCTTGAGAACAGGATAATGCTTGTGAATTAAATATTGAAATGTACATTTGAATTGGACGAACCAGAACACCCAATTAACTATCGCGTAAATAAATTTAAATCATCCGAATAGCGTATACATTGTATGCAATGGAAAAAGGTAGAGAGAGTTGGAGCAGCTTCGTCGGAGGCTCGCCACTGGCCGACCTAAATTCTCTTGGCGCCCGCCGCGGCGTTCTTGCAGTTCCTCGCCGCGACCTCCATCTTGCCTGCGTCTCCCCGACCATCTCCAACGCCTTTGTGTCGCCGAGCTTTTCTCTAACGACGGCTACGGCCGACTTTACAATAACAAGTCGCCGATTCTACATCGAATTCAGTGGACATTTGCCATCCTCTTGTTGTCGTTGGCCTTATTCTCAATAACGCGGCGACGATGTGCGGCTCGATTTAAAGCCCCATCACTGAAGTATTCGAACTGGAAGTTTCTCACCATTGAATGCTAAAGTCTTAGACTTTGCAATCATAAAGCTCTTCTAGGATCTATTAGTATCTGCGGTTTTATCTAATTCGAGCTGTGCAACCTCGAGAAAATTAATACTCACAACATGGATCATCGAACATTCGTGTCGGATTCTCTCCTGCGCCTTACGAACGCGTCGGACCCTACCGTCGTCGACTTCGTGCTTGCCACCGCCAGTTCCGCCAAGTCAGCTTCCGCTTTGCAAGACAAGCTGCTCCCTTTTCTGGACGGTAGCTCCGATGACATTGGTTCGTTTTGCGGCGAACTTTACAGACGGGTTGGGGTAAGGGCCGGGTCCAGCGCTACTAGTGCCAATGTAGCAACCAAAGAGCGCAGTGATGCTGCTTCATCAAAGAAGAAATACCGATTGCTGGAGATGGAGGATGATGACGTACCCGAGGCTCGGGGGTCACTAGGCCCTGCGAATGTCGAGGCCGAACGGGACAGACGGCGACGCAGAGATAAAGATCGGAGCACTGGAAGAAGCGGGAAGGATAGCGAGAGCGGTCGCAGCCGCTGGGAGAAGGATGATAGCCGCAAACGCGATCGCAGTCGGGAAGAGGAATCTCGCGACCGGCCTCGGACGAAGAAGGTACGGCGACGGAATGCCGATGACTTTGATGATCGTTGGGGAGATGAGGAGATACCTGAAGATGAACTATACGATGATGAGGAGCAGGCGGGTGATTTTGAGGAGTCGCCTTCCAAACGGACTCGGTTGGAGGATGGGTCGGCGTCGCCGCGGTCGAATGCCTCTGAGGAATTGGATCCAGAGGCGAAGAAGGAACAAGACCGGAAACGCGACCTGGAGGAACGAGATGAATTCGCGAAACGCCTTGCTAAGAAGGATGATGGCAAGACGAAGAAGATCGTCGAGGATCGGACAAGGTCTGGTGAGGCTGCGCGGCGACGAGCATTGGCGGATGATGCGTCTGCGCGGGCGGCTGTCATGCCTGACTTAAGGATGCGCTCGCGACAGGAGTACCTGAAGAAACGTGAGACGGAGCGCTTGGCCCTCTTGCGCAGACAGGTCGCCGAGGAGACGGCAGAGTTGCGTGATAATCTCCATTTGACCCGCAAGGAGAAGGAGGAGTTCGCGCGTAACCGAGAAGTTTTGCGGATTGCGGAGGAGCGGTTGCGGATTGACGACTATCGCGATGGTTATATGATGCCCGAGGACTATATCACAGAGAAGGGCAAAATCGATCGGAAGAAGAAGGAAGACGCGCTCTACAAGCGTTATGTGGATCGCGATGACGCTGGTCAGGAGCGCTTCATTACGGAGCACGAAGAATGGGAGATGGAGCAGACAGCCAAGGCTAAGGCACAGATCAACCGAGCCGAATTCGTTGACGAGGGCGATTATGAGTACGTGTTTGACGATTCGCAGAAGATCAACTTCGTTGTGGATGCCAAGATGGAAGGCACTCGAAAGCCTATGACGCAGGAGCAGCGCAGGCTTCAAGAGCAGATTGATGCGGCCGAGAAGAAGGCACAGTCAATGGAGGACACGCGGAAGAGCCTGCCCATCTACCAATTCCGAGATCAGATCATCCAGGCAGTGCACGACCACCAAGTCTTGATTATTGTGGGAGAGACTGGTTCGGGTAAGACGACGCAGATTCCGCAGTACCTTCACGAGGCTGGATTCACCAAGGGCGGCATGAAGGTCGGATGTACACAACCGCGTCGAGTTGCTGCCATGAGTGTGGCTTCTCGAGTGGCGGAAGAGATGGGGGTGAAGCTGGGGAACGAGGTTGGCTATGCCATTCGATTCGAGGACAACACCAGCGACAAGACCGTGCTCAAGTACATGACGGATGGTATGTTGCTGCGTGAGCTTTTGACGGAGCCCGATCTCGGCCAGTACTCTGCATTGATGATTGATGAGGCGCACGAGCGAACGGTGCCCACGGATATTGCCTGTGGTCTCCTGAAAGATATTGCGAAGGCACGGCCAGATCTCAAACTGCTGATCTCCTCCGCCACGATGGATGCTCAGAAGTTCCAGCAGTATTTTGACGACGCTCCGATCTTCAACATTCCCGGTCGTCGGTACCCCGTTGATATCCACTACACATCTCAGCCGGAAGCGAATTACCTGGCTGCGGCTATCACGACGGTCTTCCAAATTCATGTCACTCAGGGTCCTGGAGATATCCTCGTCTTCTTGACAGGTCAAGAAGAGATTGAGGCGGCGGAACAGAGTCTCCAGGAAACATCGCGAAAATTAGGGAACAAGATACCCGAAATGATCATATGTCCAATCTACGCCAACCTCCCGTCCGAGCTACAGACTAAGATCTTCGAACCGACGCCACCAAAGGCACGGAAGGTTGTGCTGGCAACGAACATTGCCGAAACGAGTTTGACTATTGACGGCATTGTCTACGTGATTGACCCAGGCTTCGTCAAGGAGAACGTCTTCAACCCGCGGACGGGTATGGAAAGTTTGGTTGTCACTCCCTGCTCGCGAGCTTCCGCTAACCAAAGAGCCGGTCGTGCTGGACGTGTCGGCCCGGGCAAGTGTTTCCGACTCTATACTAAGTGGGCTTACTACAATGAGTTGGAGGAAAGCACAACGCCCGAGATCCAACGGACCAACCTGAGCAGTGTCATTCTGATGCTGAAGTCCTTGGGAATTGACCAGCTGTTGGACTTCGACTTCATGGACCCTCCTCCGGCAGAAACAATCATTCGTGCCCTGGAGCAGCTATATGCGTTGGGGGCGCTGAACGATCGAGGCGAGCTGACCAAGATCGGGCGACAGATGGCCGAGTTCCCCACAGATCCCATGCTGGCCAAGGCGATTCTAGCAGCCGACAAGTACGGCTGCGTGGAAGAAGTGCTGTCCATCGTGTCGATGTTGGGCGAGGCGAGCGCGCTCTTCTTCCGGCCTAAGGACAAGAAAATCCACGCGGACAGCGCGCGGAATCGCTTCACCATCAAAGATGGCGGCGATCATCTCACGTTGCTCAATATCTGGAACCAATGGGTTGACTCCGACTTCAGCTATGTCTGGGCCAAGGAGAACTTCCTCCAGCAACGGAGTCTGACACGGGCGCGCGATGTCCGCGACCAGCTCGCGAAGCTATGCGATCGAGTCGAGGTGTCCGTGAGCACTTGCGGCTCCAACAATCTGCAGCCGATCCAGAAGGCCATTACGGCCGGATTCTTCCCCAACGCGGCGCGACTGCAGCGTGGTGGCGACAGCTATCGCACAGTGAAGAATGGACAGACGGTGTACCTCCACCCATCCAGCACGCTGTTCGAAGTCAACCCGCGGTGGGTGATCTACTTCGAGTTGGTGCTGACCAGCAAGGAGTACATGCGCAGCAACATGCCATTGCAGGCAGAGTGGCTGGTCGAGGTGGCGCCACACTATTACAAGAAGAAGGATCTGGAGACGCTGGGGTTGGAGAAGAAGATGGCGAAGGGGCAAGGCGCGGCGGGCGAAAAGAGTCGGAATTGAGGATGCGAGAGAATATAGTAGAACTATTTTCTTCACAAATGTTGATACCAAATGAACAGCTAGCAAACCTTTACTGTATGTATGCATGCATGTACATCTACTTGCCATCTCAAGTATCTATCCTATGGAATCCCATAGTAGTAAGGTAATTCCCGCAATACTCGTAGTGCACAGCCGTGACCCAATCACAACCGGCGGATTGCAACACGCGACAAACTGACCGCGGCATTCCCCCCCAAACCAACCTCGGCATCTTCGCATCACCTCCGCCCGCGCCGCCAACTTAAACCACCCAACTTTCCGACCCCGGATTCCAGATTCCAGACTATCCACTCTACCAACAATCACCGCTATTCAACATCCACGATCACCACCACCACATAATTATCCTCCCACCCAGCCACCAAACCAAACCAAACAAGACCACAAGAAATAGCGAAAAGTGAAAGATAAAAGACTTAAAAATGTCCCAAACATTCACCCCCGCCGACGTATCCACGCACAACAATCCCGACAAGGGAATGTACATCATCATCGACAACAGCGTCTACGACGTCACCAAGTTCGTCGATGAGCATCCCGGTGGCGCGAAGATCTTGAAGAGAGTAGCAGGCAAGGATGCCTCGAAGCAGTTTTGGAAGGTGCGTTTGTGTTTTCTTTCTTTCTATTTTACACCCGTCTCTGCGCTTTTATCTTGTCTATGCCGTCTGGGTTGCTTGTTGCTGTTTTTTGATAGCTGTATTTTCTGTATCATTTCCTTTTTCTTTCTTTTCGCTGGGTTTGAAATTGGCGTTTGGGATTATGTTGAATACGGCAGATGCTAACATCATATGTTCTTCTTCTTGTTGTAGTATCACAATGAGGGCGTGCTGAAGAAGTATACGCCCAAGTTGAAGATTGGGGAGGTTAAGGAGGCGGCGAAGTTGTAAAATTTGGGGAGTCTTTTTTGTGTATCTGTTTTGTTGGAATGGGGATTTTTGCTGTTGAAGTTCGATCACACATATACACTTTAGATGTCGGGATGATGCTGCTGCTGCTGCTGCTGCTGCTCGGATGGGGAGACTGCTCATGGTTCAAACAGTCTTAGACCGTCTATTACTAATAACATTAAACAATAGCTAACTATCTAGCTAAATACTATTCCCGCCAATATAACGAACGAGCAAAGTGTGGTATCCATAGCCGGCGAGCACTTGTTCCGAAGTGCCTTGATAAATCCATAATAAAGATAACTATAGCATCCACTTAGAATCATGTGGGCTTGAAATGCGTTCTAATTTGGGCCTGCCCTTTCAGAATTCTCCGAACGGATCATGCCGGAGATGCCCGCGGCCCTCTGCGTATGGTGAGTCCAGCTCTTGATTTGCGCTCCAGGCGCTCGACCCCTTTCGACTGTGTCGCGCAGACCGCGGGCCCTTGTATCCATTTGTTTGGTCGATGAACGCCTCCATGCGGACCGTGCCAATGGCGTCGAAGAAGTTACCAGTCCGCACACTGGTTTCAGACGTGCGGCGACTGACGCTGGCCAGGCTGCCGTTGGCGTATGGCACTACAGGACCGTAAGTGTCTGAGGAGCCGCGCGTCGACGCCACTGAGGGCATGGTAGCCTGGCTTGAGAAGCTGCGGATAATCGGCATGCGGGGAGAAGTGTTGCTGCGCTTACGCGCATGGTTCGAGAACCGTGGCACTGTCGGCGGGTCTGCAGCATCTATCGACTCTGCGGCTTCTAATGCAGGCGGTAGTTCAGGTACAGGCTCTGGTTGACTGAGAAGGGATCGTTTTCCCTTGGGTCGCGGGCGTGGGCGGCCCTTGGCGATTCGGATAGAGTCCCGGATTGGATTACGGCGCAGCGTGGCCGCGTGGGTGGGTGATGCGAGTTCCTCCTGCGGGACTGGGGGTAGGGAATCCAGGTCATGGAGACCCATGGATGAGTGACTCAGAAATGACAGTGCAGTCAGCCAGACATAGTGCCGCTCAATGCTGGAGGCAGTGAACTTGAGGGCACGCTGAGGTGTTAAGATCAGAATCGACCGATTGAATTGGTTTTGAGGGTTAAAGCCTTTAGGTAGCGGATTGTCATCCTTGACGTCAAGGACGGATTGGATAACCACTAGATTAAGGTCAGTATGAATAAACCAAGGTTAGATAATAACACGAAGAGGTTAACTTACATTTCCTACCGCTCTTACCCAACAGGGCTGGCCCGCTGGTCGGTTGTTTGCTGCTCCACATAACTGCCCGCTCATACGGCGCCAGCCAGACCCATCGCTTGTGTCTTGCGCCGCTGTTGGTAATATTTGCAGATACCTCTTCTGCATTCCGCCCATCCCAGTTGTCCTTCGGCTCGCCAACGCCCCCAAACGACCTCCGTCTCCGGATGTATTTGTACATCCACTCCCCGACCATTGTCTGTGCAATCGCGTCAACAACGCTTGTTGGTTGGACAATGGTGGCTGTAGAGTCCTGCCGTCCGTGCGCAAAGGGGCGAGACGCTGTCGGTGGGCGAATCGATCCCCTTTGGACAGCTCGTTTACCTGGAGGCGCAGTGATGTCGTCGTAGGGAAGGGGTGGATACTGGGGACTGTCTGGCCCACAGGACGATGAGGACATGGTTGGCGACGAGCGGCTTCCGGGGCGATCATGCGGATCTACATGCGACATGGCAGCCGCAGACCGAACTCTGCGTAGGGTCGGACGTCGAACAATAGACGGTTTTCCTCGATCCGAGAAGTTGCGAGGATTGGACGGTGTTGGACTCTGCCGTCCGTCGCTCCCGCCGGGGAATTTCCTGGAGCTGAATCGCATCGGCACAGGAATGGGAGGTGCAATGCCATGGGTACCATTACCACTCTCCATACTCGGCTCGCTGGGGCTCCGCTCGCGAGGTATCCGATGTGCTGCCGCCCCGCTGGAGATCATGGCTGTTTTACGGATATCCTGCTGCCTTGCCCCGGAAGCTCCAATGCCGAAACGCTGAGTCCACGAAGATGGTCCAACTACCTCCTTTGATCCTGGGTCAATCGATGCTTCTGCCAGATCAGCCTCGGCTTCTCGTAGATGCTCGTCAATTTCCGGAAGAGGAGACTCGTCCAAGCTAGGACGTCCGTGCGTAGAGACGAGCTTTCCTCTCTTCAAGGTATACGACGCAAATGGCCGGTTCAAGAAATCATCGTCGGTGAAGACATCCTTAGGCTGCACAGGGGTCTCTTCATCACTCGCTTGATCGAAACCAGCAAAGAGGCTACTTGATCGTAGAGGCCGCTTGTGTTCTGACTTGGACCCCTCAGCCAGCGGGCCGTTGTCATTGTTTCCCGGATAGGCTTGCACTGGCTCGGCTGGCTTGGTGCGTACAGATGCTTTGCTCTCCCGTCTCTTTGATCTTGGAGGAGGGGCATGGTACGGCTGGATCGGAGGATCCTGGGCATTTTCGCCCAGTGGGAGGTCGGGTATCGCTGATGGGAGTAGACTGGCCGGTAACTTGACAGGCCTTTGATCAATCCGAATCTCTTCTGTCTGGATGCCGATGGTTCGACTGTCGATGCTCGGAGTGAAGTTAGCCTGGCAGGAAACGCTCTTAGTTTGGGGTGGAAGAACCACGCTCCCTCGGGGCGAAGGGGGCTCCGAGTGTGGCGGGTGTATGGCGATCATTGGGATATCAATTTCGGGCGACTCCATGTCGTTTGGCGAGGCACTGACTCCCTTGTCGTTTGTCTGTGCGACAGGAGTTTGCACCGTCTGTACTGACACAGACACCATCGGGGTCACCTCTGGGGCGGGCTGCGGTGTCTCGTCCAGTTTAGGAGTCCATGGGGGAGTGGGAAGGTCTTCGACAGTTTGACAGGAAGCCGATACCATGTCAATTGTAAGCGCTGATGTGCCACTGTCTTTACCTTGATAGTGGTTCGTGATTTTACTATCACGGCGCTCTGCGGTCTGCTCCACGGACGGTAGTTCAGGTTTTGATGGTGACACGGGCGACGGGGGAGGCGAATACTGGATGCCTGCGTCGCAGTACACATAGGGTGTCGTGGACATTTTCAAAGGGCTACTGGGCTCTGAGCCCCCATCAGCCTTGAACCCCTGGCCATCTGCACTGGTCAGAGAAAGACCGAGGATTTTCCTCGCCTTTGCACCCATGCTCATTGTGCAAGAAAACTGCGAGTGAACGGAAGCCGGCCGTTCTTCTGGAAGTGCCTCGGGCGATTCTGGTACAAAATCGGTTTCAAAGGACTCGAACTCGTCTTCCTCGTCAAATGCTAATTCTTGAGCCAAGCTCAGCCCCTCGCTCTTGAGACCATGGATGGTGGCTACACTCGCGACAGAGTACCGCACGTTGTGATAGTCAGTCTCATCGACGCTGTCAGCACTCACACTTGTGACACTGGTCCGACGATGCCCTTGACTGCTTCTTGAGTCAATACTTGCAGAGTCGCTGTCTTTCCCGGCTTCTACCAATGTTGCGGTCTGATCACGCCCAGAGCCATCGGAATCCTGGCCTGAGTGAAATGAGCCAGCTGCTTGAGCAGCGGCTACCTCATTCAACACGACCTTCAGGCGCCCTTCCACCACATGCACTTTTCGTTCCAAGTTTCTCCGTTCGCCTTCCCAAGCATCTTTGTCTCGGTTCCAAAGCTGTGCTGTTCTCTCCACCTCCTCTTCACGGCTTCGTGCCTTCTTCTGGGCTTGTTCTAGCTTCTTGCGGACATCTGTAATATTTTCTAGGGCTTCATCACGCTCTCGTGCTAGCTCAGTGAGGGCGGACGAAGATCCACCTTCCAGCAGCTGCAATTGATGCTTGAGCGAACGAGACTCCTTAGTGCTCTTGGATAGACGTTCAGTAAGACCTTCGTTCTCCGTTCGTGATTCGTCTAGAGTCCGTTCGAGTATATCGATTGCCTTTGCTTTACCCTCCACGTCTCGCCGCAGAGAAAGAATTTCGGAGACAAGTGAGGCATGTAGTGTAGGTGTAAAGCGCCGCGGATCTAGTGGCGATAAGTTGTCCTCGTCAGCAGTATCCTCATAGTCACTGCGGGCATCAGGCGAGAAATTCAGGATCGGTAGGGAATTAGGCGAAGACGACAGGCCGGGGGAGGAATCTGCCCGAATGTGTATTGAAGGAGGTCTTTGCGGTGTTGCAGACGGCGTCGGGAAGGCCCTCGCCGCAGGGCTTGAGTAGACGGTCTCAGTGGCCATTGTGTGTGTATGCCGAAGGTCGGTGGATGTTCGACAGCTCAACGCATCCCCTCAATTGCAACTGAGCAACCAAAGATTGTAGTACCGCGTCATGCGCTTTCCATGAGCTTTACATATGCTGTGCTCCTCGACGTCCCCAGCAAGGACCAGCTCGACTGGCCGAGGTCTGAATGTGCCAGCCGTTCACCCGCCAAAATCTATTGAAGAGTCGTGGCTACTAGTCTTCCTGGCGCAGAAGAGTAGACCTGATCAGCACATGGTGTCTGCTTCGAGCGCCAAGGAACGCGGTTGGAAGTAGGGCTGGAGACCAGATAAGGTATGCAGAAACAAGGATGGTACTTACCTGCGATCGAATCAGAGTTCAAGGCCTGCCACCTTCACAATGCACAGGCTGCAGGCGCGTCAATGCAAATGAGTGTGCTAGGAAAGAGAGGCCAGTGAGGGGGGGGCAAAGTATGAACTGAGTCAAGGTCTCTCTCTCGACGCGGGGATGGGGAGGAGGGGGGGCAGGATGTATGGAGGGAAACAGGATCAGAGGGCGATCAAGAAAGCAGCAGCGTCGCGAAATCGGATCGCAAAATATTTAGTTTTATTACCTGCCAGAGGCCGCGGAAGTCTAGACAAAGGATCTGAGGGGGGGGGGAAAGGGGAGATTGTTTGCCAGGCCACCCTCTAGTGAGTTGGAGTACACCGGCTCAAGAGCTAAACTGGGCCTTGCACGAAAGAACCTTGTCCATGGCCCATACATCAGGCGGGGGACAGCTAGCCCAGTAAATGAGTGATAAAGGTAGGCCCATTCGACAGCGGAGTTATTGTCTGCCAGAACCAGAGCAAACTAGCGCATTAGCTTCGTCCAGGGGTGTTCGTTAGGGGGAAGATGGGGAACCGAAGGCCAACTCCACGCACCCAATGACTAGTGAGGAGAGAAACCACCGAGCGGCTCCACTAGAGCTTGCCACAGCTGGGCTCGAGGATCTCGATCCAATAGGCAAGTCATAGAGGATGTGTCCGACAGTGCGACGGATCGGCCGCCGCCATTGCAGTTGAATGGCTGGTGACCGGCGGACTGGTAACAGCCAAACCCTCGTCGGTGGAAAAGCATAGCCAATGAAAGAAAGCAGCCGAGCAGGAAATAATAATATGTAATAAAAATAACAAGAGGCAGTGATACCTGTCTACAGAAGGAAGAGGGACTCGAGTCGAATCTGAAACAAGGCGACATGCATTGATCCTAGCACACCGCGGGAACAGGGGATGGCAAACGCGAAAGCGAAAGCGAGGGGGGCAAAGAAAAAAAAATTATAATAAAACTAATCAATATAATCAAAAGGAGAATGGTAAGCTGAAGATCGTCCCTGTGTACTTTGTACTTTCTTGTGCGAATCCGATAAAAGTGTATCCAATGGGAGGGGGCAAGGGAATCCCAGCACGAAGTAGGAAGGGGAAAATGGAAAAAGGAAAAACAATCCAACAAAAATAAAATTGGCATTAATACAAAGATAAGCCAATTGAATGAAAAAGCAAAAAACCACAAGACCAAGCTAAGGTGGACTAAAACGCGACCGAAGTCGACCTAAAAACACGGCCGGCACAAAGACTGCCGGGCGAAGGTCGTTAGTAGTACTTGAACTTGACGGCAGTTCGTGTCAATCACTAGTCGGGTCCACCGGTGGACTCAATGGGATCGTCACCTCTCCTCGATTTCGATTCTGCTCCTGCTGGTTGGTGAGATTGCCTTAAATTTGACTTCTCTCCGAGGGCCAAGATATATTGGTAGCCTCGTTGCCATTTATCGGCTATACCGGGCCAGCGTCTTGATAGTGGATGTTGAATAGCCACTGAAATAAGTGAAGGCCAGCCTGCAGGGACTGACTCCAGCCGACGCGACGATGGGTGTCCTAGCCGTCGAAGAAAGTTTGCATCTCCCCAATCGTATGATTGAATGGCGAGCGGGAGGCTTCAGAACATCTTGTTCAAAGCCACCAATGGATTTTCCAACAAGCCCGTGCTCCATGTTTCAGAATCCTTTCACCAGCCCCAGAAAAAGCTGCGCAACTTATATTCAGGAAAACCATCCCGTCACGTCCTGATGGAGCGCTTGTTACCCCCGATCTGCTTTTAGACCCGGAGTAGACTCGGAGTTCCTTCAAGTTGGTCGTCCCGGAAGTTGGTGGTTCAGTTGTCAAGGGCATCTAGTACAGCATTTGACATACAATCACATGGGAGGCGTTTAATTTCCGCGCTTTGTACGCCATACAGTACTACCTGTGCTCGTTGATTCCCGAGCCCAATACAAACCAGAAGGGGTGCACGAGAGGAACAGTCGGGAAGGATCCTTGGGTGCTTCCGTTCAGCTTAGCTCCCCACTTATCATTTCCACCGTTCCCTGGTTCAGGACCACCTTGAAAGACGGCCCGGCGCTCAACTTTTGGATAGTGTCTCCAGTCCGGAAATTACATACCAGGGAGGCGGGGAGACTGAATGACCCTAAGCAGACTTCCTTGCTGTTGGCAGCCTGCGAGGGAAAACCTCTCCTCGTGATCACTTCTACGTCAACGGACGGGATCTATAGTAAACTCGCCTTTCCTGTCACCAAACCATCACGGACCTCTGGGGTGGATATGTATTCATATCGAATTCATTTAATGGCTTGGCGACCATCGATGTTTGCCGTCTGCGATCACCTTTTTCGCGCGGTCCGTGTGACGCAAGGCGATGATGTGCGTTAGATCGTAAAGGAATGGAGCAAAAAGGACTTGTCGCCAGCTAGTATCTATCTAGTTATCAATCCGGTATTGCCCAGTCAAATCAGCATCCGACATTCGTCCCTGGCTCAATTAAGAGAACGTGAGCAGTTACGTACCAAAGCCAATTGGCTTGCTGTCTAATCGGCTGTAGTCTGCGCCGGCTTCAAGCTTGGCGACCCACGCGGCAAGACGGACTGGAATTTGCGCCTTCCGTCCTTCGTCTCAGGGGTAAACCGGACCTGACAGGTCGGCCGTGCGTTACCTGAACGGCTGTGCAGGCTGCAGTGTGAAGTAGACAGGGATCATACTTAGACAGTCCATATTAAATCGTTGTATACAATAATAACTATAACACTAGTGTTAATCTTTTAATATCCAGTAGTGACTCGTTAATACCTCGCCGGAGAATATCCGCGGTTGGTCTGGACTGGTCCGGCTGGTGTCTCGGATGTTGTCGCGTCGCTCCAGAGAGCACCAGGATCAACTATCATAGTACTAACAACGCATCCCGAAAGAGGCGATCACATAGATAGTGTCTTCCTGGCTAGACTAGGAGACCAACGTGACCTCCTTGGCACAGTCGACGGGAGTCGCTATTTCGGTCCTAGACAGACCAAGATCACGCCGTTTGAAGGATCATCGGGCTGCAGCTGTCATTATCCAGGAAAGGATAACTAAAAGATGCCCTGGTCAGCCAACGGTGAACGTTCAATGCAGGGCCAGCGATGCGCGGACCTCCAGTGAGACGTAACCCCGTACTTTCCTGTCTATTAACCTGAAGCAGCGATGGATGGTGATAATGTGATAGATCCAGGGATCACCGCAGCTTGTGGGGTGGGGGAACCTCATTAAATACTTTCTTTGCCTCTCCCGTCTCTGTACAATCGTATTAGAGCAGCCAGTCGGGAGTCTAATCCGAACTCTGAACGGCAAGTAGAAGTAATGAAAGTCTCGTCACCTTTCGAACACGGGACAGAGAGGAAGGGGTAGAGAGCTGAGAAAGGAGGGGGTAGTAGTCTATGGGAGAGAGAAAGAGCATGAGAGAGAGAGAGAGAGAGAGAGAGAGTCGATCGATTTGCATACTTTGCATCGCCAGAACTCTTGGCTGATGTTTCTGCCGAGGCACACTTTCTTCGCCTTCGCCATTCCTTCCCCTCATGACTTCATCGTCGCTGATTTCTTCTCTTTTTCCCCCCCAAGGCTTGTCGTATCCATATATCTAGATAGGTTAGACAAATAACTAGAGCCGTGGAATTATCAGTAGGAAGTGTTGTTGATGCTTTAGCTCGGTCGGCGCCTTCGGACATCCTGCTACACTGCTGCATACATATCTTACAGACCCGCGAAGTACCGCTATAGAACGCATTTCCTCCGTACCCCGTACACACATTCGCCAAGATTCAAAGCTCTAGAACTACGTCCCGACAGACGGGCACCTTCAGCGGCGTTGTGCGATACGGAACACGGACAGTGACACCCGAACCTTGCATCAGCTAGATAGGTACGCCACACGAGTCAAATCATACATCCCATCATGTCGATCAGCCCACTTCCAAAGGTACTATTCTTTGACATCTTCGGCACTGTCGTGGAATGGCGCTCCTGCGTTACTCGGGCCCTGATGAAAGCGGCCGAGCATGCTCTGCTCGATCCTGGGAAGCAGCTTCCAGCGGACGTCCGCGCACGGGTACAGGCCATGACCCCTGAGGACTGGCAGGCCATTGCGGAAGAATGGCGCGCGTCCTATGGCCGGTTTACAAAGAACTTTCAGTCATCATCGACGTTCGTATCGGTCGATGAACATCATTATAGTTCCATCCAGCAGTTGCTCCACCAGAACGGTCTCCAAGATATTTTCTCTGATGAAGAGCGGTGGGACCTTGCACTCTGTTGGCATCGCCTCGACCCTTGGTCAGACTCGGTCGAAGGCCTCAGGCTGTTGAACCGTCGCTTCCAGACTTGTACTTTGTCGAACGGCAATGTGTCCCTTTTAGAAGATCTTTTGAGATATGGGTCATTGCCCTTTATGAACGTGGCCAGCGCTGAGCACTTCGGAGCCTATAAGCCCGCCCTCCAAGCGTATCATGGAGCAGCCAAGCGGTTCGGCTTGGATCCCAGTGAGTGTGGTATGGTAGCAGCGCATTTGTACGATCTCAAAGCGGCAAAAAAAGCAGGCTTCATGACGATCTACGTCGAACGGCCCCAGGAGGAAAGCTTCACCGCTGAACAGATTGCCGAAGCCAAACAGGAGGGTTTTGTCGACCTATGGCTCGAGCATGACTACAGCGGCCTGATTGGAGTGGCTGAGAAACTTGGTGTTCTGAAGGAAACGAGGCTGTAGGACTGAAATCTTGAGGGTGGAATGTGTCCATGCGCTGGTTTTGCACGCCATTTGTCGAGCACAAGGTGGTGCAGTGTCATCTGCACCGCCCCAAAAAAAAGTCGGGGCATCCTTTCTCCTGATGCAGTCTTTTCTGTCATTATATCCAGGCATTAGCATATCCTACACGCTTGCTTCAAGAATGATGATAGCTCAGTCTTCGCTTAATGTCTCCAAGCTCTGCCCCGCATCATAAGATGTCATCATCGTGGCGATTTGTCAGCGCCCCGACCTCAGCATGTGTGTAAATAAAAGCTGACTGACAGTTCGGACGGTGATACTGTAAGCATTGCGCTCATCTTCTGGTGCTACTTCACTTATCAATTACCCTTTCGGCTTTGAACTAATTCGGGTATCAGCAATATGGCGGAACAGGTATAGATCGTCTTGATGATTTTGTCAAGAACACGGGATAACTAAAGCTGTGACAGGAAGCCCAAGTGCATCGCCATGCTGATGCAGATGGTCACTTCCGACGCAAGGACTCCGCCTTCCGCTCGACCGTATCATCAGATCCTGATGCAGACTTCCCTGCTGAAAGGGATCGTTATGTTCTATACCTGAACTACGGATGTCCGTGGGCGCACCGGACCAACCTGATTCGATCTCTCAAGGGCCTAGAGGACATCATCCAGCTCGTCGTTCTGGACCCCGAGCTGGGCCCCGAAGGTTGGTTCTTCTCTGGCCGATGGGGATCCGCAGAAAAAGATCCCTTGTATGGGTTCACAAAGTTGAGCCAATTCTATTTCAAGGCGCAGCCGGACTATCAAGGACGCTATACCGTTCCGATGCTTTGGGATAAGAGAAAGGAAACGATCGTGAACAACGAGAGTGGCGAGATCATCAGGATGTTTTACACAGAGTTCGACCATCTTCTGCCGGAGGAGCTGCGTGAGGCCAACCGGCCTGGCAGGGGATTCTACCCGGCACATCTGAGGTCAGAGATTGACGCAATGAATGAGTGGGTGTATCACAAGATTAACAATGGAGTGTACAAAACCGGATTCGCCACCACGCAGGAGGCTTATGACGCGAATGTGTATCCACTGTTCGAGGCCCTGGACCGCGTTGAGCAGCACCTGGCACAGCCATGCCATCAACCATACCTGTTTGGGGAGAATATCACGGAGGCGGACGTCCGACTGTACACGACCATTTGTCGGTTCGATGTGGCCTACTACCTGATCTTCCGCTGCAACCTGAAGATGATCCGACATGATTATCCGCTGCTCGACCGTTGGTATAGACGACTGTACCATGATGAAACGCAGCGAACCCGAGGCGGAGCATTCAAGAATACCACTTTCTTTGACATAGTAAGTGAACCGTGGTAGCCGGAAGGTGACGATCACTAACAGTCTTGAGCAGTACAAGTTCAACTATCTGAAGGCGCTAGGAAAGCGATCGGGCAGTACTCAGACGATCATCCCGGCTGGTCCATTCCCGGACATCCTGCCCTTCGAGGCGTAGTGGATAGTAATGATCACCAGTGGCGCGTGGATAGATTTGCACGGATATCGGGCATCGCTGTTCGGCATCACATGGATTTAGATGTTACCAACCCTGCGTTGCTTGAGAAATGTGGATTGAAAGGGGTCGTTGCGCGCACAGAGCATGTCCTGGTTCCGGTTTTGCTCGTTTCTTCCTTAGCTTGAGGAGAAGTGAAGGACGAATTCCACGACCAAGCTTCCCATGAATTGCTTTACGCAACAGCCACTTTGTCAAAACTGGCGACCGTTAGACTAGAGAACACTGGTCACTTAGTATGAGTAAAAGGAAGTAGTTTATGCAGTCACCATGTAACTACCGGTCGGCTTATTAGACTTCAAGACCGTAATTAGACTTTACTAGTCAGGGCAGTCGGGGGGGCAGATGAAGGACCATCTAACGAGGAGAGGCAATTGAAGCCGGGGAGAAGACGTGTCTAACGCAGAGAAGACCTCGCAGACTATCCGCATCTCCCGAGGCACGATGCCCGACTAGAGCATTGGTCTACTTCCTAGACTGCCTTGGCAAAAAGCCGTCGGCCAAAATGCCCAATCCGGGTCTGGACAGGACTACCAGGCACGAGGCTTTTCCAAAGATCGGTCAGGATGGATACGAAGATCGGTTTCATCTGGTCGCAGACGGCTATGCAAGACGATGAATGAGATAAAGATTGAGGAGTGAGGGGGCAAAGGTGGGCTCGGCACAATATGATCGTAAAAGAAGTGGGTGGGAAGGAAGCAAGCCAGAATACGTCTAGAAGGAACTAGATATTCGCGACAATTTCCTTTCTCTGCGGAGGTTCTTTCAGGGGGTTCGAACTATATTACTCGCATGTATGGAGAAGCAGGACATGTGGCGGATTCCACTTCACCCATGCAACGGATAGGGGGGTTTCTTTTAGTGGAAATGAATGAGACATCGGACATAAGTATGTTTTTTTTTTGGGGTGGGGGGGAAATCCAGACAGTAGAAGAGTACACCTGTCGTTGACGGGGGGAGGAATGGGAAGGAAACGACCAAGGTTAGCTGTTGGTACTTGTTTAAAACTAGGAAGTGGAAGCTGTCAGGATGCACGGGGATCCAAAGCCATGTGCAAAGTGGGCAGGTTACCTAGTAAATAGTCGATACTAGTCTCTAGCCGGTAATTAGTGACCCAGGCAGGTGGGACGCCCTTCTTTTTTTTTCTTCTCCCCTCTCTGCTTCTTACGCTGATGCCCCCCCTGATGCGTTCGCATGCTTGGCCGCAGATGTTGCACTGTTTCTCTAGCAACCAGGGCCATCATAATCCCCAAGCAGCAAGCTGCATGCGCTGGTTCTAAAGTCATGCATGATCGGTGGAGGTCGAGATAGTTAGTTATCTATATTGATGCAGGTCCTTCATGGGGTGCATGCAAGTCATGCAGCCGGTAGTTCTAGGTTGGCCGATGGAGAGGGGAGAGGGAAGGGAAGTAAAACGCACTGGCGGTTATACTAAGTATTAAGTATGTATGGTGTTGCCGCTCCTAATGTAGGGGTCCTCGACTGGCTTTTCTACACAATACATACCACTGTTCTTGAGAGTTGTTGAGCATTTCATTTCGAGGATGAAGAGGGAGAGGAAGAAAAATAATAGTAAAGTATAAAAAATCCATAGAAAAAAATATTGATGATAAAGAAAAGTGAAATAAAAAAGTCTCAACCAAAGAATTATCCATTACTCATAGCTTTCTTGACTGGAGCAGGTACGGAAACCTGAATCTGACCTGTTCCGGACTAGCCGGCGGTCCATCCACCGTTGAAAGACGTGCGAGTCAGTTTTGATTGTGATGGGACGAAGACTAAGCCGGTAGCGTCGGCTACGACTAACAGACACCAATGAAGGGAGCGGGCATCCCGTCGGTGTCAGAATTTTCTTCCAGATTACCTATCATGAAGATGACCAGGTCCGGCGATTCAGTGGGAATGAAAAGACCGATAGATTTACTTCCCCGAGGAGGATAGATTCTGGACCACGGACCGCCGTCCAGTAGCTATCAACCACACAGTACTAGATAGCAGTAGTTACTACCTAATAGTACGTAGCTAAGTAGTCCCCGAGAGCTACTTTAGCCACCCACGTGGAAGGAAATGGGGCCGGGATATTATAACTCGCGATGCTATTTAAAAATGATGGATGGCTTCAAAATCCCAGGGGATAGGCCACATCACGATGGGTTCGCGTTCCTGGTGGATTCGTCGTTGATTAATTCATATTAATCTAGATGTCAACAACGGTTGGAACCCCCCGAGAAGGAAGGTGCTTAACGGATAGATAGCACACAGTAAGCGGGATTCTGCTTGCGACGAGACATTAATGCCTAATTGTGTTAGTGTGTCTGTGTGTGTGTATTTTGTGTGGTTATCCAGGGGAATTTATTATTCTCTTGTTGAATTTACAGTTTGTCCTCCCGCAGCCGACAGACCAAAACCCTGTCACACTCGCGGTAAACCAGAACAGGTAACTAATGGGAGAATCAAGCAAGCGAATAGGAAGGATTTCAAGGGCAGACCGGCAGGTTCTTCTTCAAAAGATCGCGCCTATAGTGTGGCTTGGTAAGAGTTTGTCTGCTCTCAGTCCGGTTAACCGGAGGAAAAATTCTTTCAATCTTGCTCGCTCCGCACAATCTCGATGGGATGGAAGTGATTCGAAGGACTGACTCTGGGTGCGTCGCTGTAGGCAGTAAGCTCTAGCTCAAAGGAAGGGCCGGAGGTCCAACTCTCGCGCTATGGACCGGCCCGATACTTGATCTGTACCTCCAACAATAGTAGAAGGTCACCCAACAGATAGCCAGCAAAATTCAGAATATGCTATTAGTTAGTTAACTAACTACGGAGGATATTATCGTATTTCACATCGTCTTCGAGGCTGGAGAGCCCAGTGTTACTAGTCAATTAGGTCTCTTTCCAAGGTCAACGGTACATGCAATACTGTGCTACCTCGAACGGTTGATCTCTCCTAACCTATTTAGTGTGTCTCAAGGGGCGAACATTTTAGCTCATGAATGGTGACCTTTTGCTTCCGATAAATCTCCCTATGCTGCAGATGCAATAGGGGGGAATGGACAATAATGCCTTCCCCTCCCCACCAGGGTGTCTCCAGGGATTTCCCATCCTCAAACTAAGACTGACCGGAAGCCGATTTGTCAAACGTCATATACCGCGGCGATGGAGACTTTTGTTCTACTTAGCTAGCCCCTTTTCGTTGTTCGAGAACGCTACTAGTAGTCTTCTACGATGTTGGGGGCACCTATATCCACGAACCTGTTCCTGGTGAACATCAAGGTTAACTCCCCAATAGTGTGCAAATAATGACTAATAGAATACTCGTAACTCACTAGCATTGTCCGAGGTCGTTGAGGTTTCCCACGCTCTTCTACTAGTTGGCAAGCAACGACGCTTCGCATCCCAAGTACAATGGCTCTTGGGCGAATTTGTTACACTTTTTCAAAATCCCGATAATCAGGAAGATTGGTTTTAGTCCGGTTCCCCAGGGGAGAGAGGGGGGCGCGGAATGTTCTTTCCTTCTCCCCGTCGCACTTGAGTGGAACTTGCGACTCTTAGGGCATCGTCAACCGTGAAAATCCTCCTGCTACACGGGATGGATGGGTCCTCATGGACCTACTTCGGTCCATACAGACGAGTGGCTTGCTCCATAAGGCGTCATATCGAGCACTGCCTTTCTGGTCCCTTGGTAGAACTTCGGACAGTCACCTGGTGGCGCAAAAGGTTCTTGTTCACCAGCAGGTATCTAAGATTTACTCGCCTGCGCACGGCATGAGCAAGTGTGGTATGGTTGGCCTTTCATTCATCGCGGCTTAAATTGTTGGCACCACATGCGCATTGGATTGCTCTTTGCGCCAGGCGAATGATTGTTCCTTAATGCCTCTGTGATAGGGACACTCAGAGCTAATGGATCTGTTCCTGACTCCTGATCCAATCTGCAACTCTGCAATCGGGGCGAATACCATTTGTTACCAGTTACCATGCCCGTTCTGACTTATGTCTGTTGTGGGGAGCCAGCCTTGAACTTAGTGTTTCCATGCACCCACATCGTGTCTACCCGAAACCATCTCAAGACTGAACTTCAAATTGAATGCAACTCCTTGTCCTGTAAGCAGCGGACAAAACAAACCAGGTGGGACAGGGACCGATATATGATGTAAAGCACGAGGCGTCGCAGGCAGCAAGCTCTGTAGATAGACAAAATGCAATAGGTAGTTCATTCCTATGCAATTCTAGAGTTTTCTTCCCAATCATATACCCATGTCAGATAGTATGGTCTAGATTCTAGATTGATTTCGGTTCACCGTATGGGTTGTCAGGTTCAAATTGGTTCGTTCCCAGTGCGCGTGGTCGGTACAACAGCATGATCAGAACAGCGAAGGTTGGGCCAACTCCTGCAATTCCCCAATGTACTCGGTAGAGTGTAATCTATATGAGAATCTTCAATTCTACGTCAGAACGAGAACAGAAAAGGGAGAGAGAGAGAGAGAGAGAGAGAGAGAGAGAGAAGAGGAGGGGTTGTTGTTACCTGAAAGTAGCGGATATCCACCGGGAGACTTCCATACCGGGCAAAATGACCGTATCATACCGTACCCTCCCACTTGTTTCCACAACCCCCCGTGGGTCTTGGGTTGCAGCATTGTTCAGCTCCAGATTACTACCTTCTTGCTTACCTTCAGTAGTATGGTAGTTGACTTGGGTCACTCACTCATTCACTCAACCAACTGAATGACCTGACGGATTTGACTGCCTCCTGCCTTAGAACTGTCATCCTGTGACCTTTTTTTGACTCTTTCGTCTCATCCACTTCTTTCCTATCCCCTCCATCGGTCGGTCTACTTGACTTTACTTTACCTTACTTACTTCCACCCCCTCCTCCTCCTACTGCAACCTCCTCCCTTCTCTGTTCTTCTCACTCCATCCATCTCGCCTACACAGTATCATTGTTGCCTCTGCTTTCTCTCTCCCATCATCACCTTATGATCTTCTCGTTCCAATCCCAACTCCAATTGTGTCTCGCCCGGTTAGATTGATTCCAGTATTTCATTGGTTCCGATCTAGCCCATCCATTGATTGGGTTCCTACTACTACTACTACTACTTACCTCTTGAAACTAAACCGCGGTTGTTGGTCTCCAGCAGGGATCATCGTCTCCGCTACTTCATTATCTATCATCCCTCTGTCCTAGTCATCCTTTTTTTCGCCCTTTCTTTTCTTTTTATTTAATTTTCTCTTTTATTTTATTCTTCCTCATTTTAATTTTCCCTTTTACCCTCTCCATACCATCCCCTCATCATCCTTCTATTATTTCTTTCTGTACTTCTTAGAATCCTTCCCATCCTCTGTTCTCTCTCTTTTCCTCTCTCTCCCTCTTTTCCATTTTCCTCGATTCCTCCTCTCCCGGGTACACCTCTCATTCTTCGGGACCTTAACTTGGAACCATTCCCAAAACAACATCAACAATTGGGGCTTGCCCCTCTTCCGTCGAATCTTTTCCGGCCAAGCCTCTTTGGACCTCCTCTCCCTTTAGGTCCTGCGCCTCTTCCCCTCCTCCCCCTCCACTCTCGTCAAAACTCAGCATCCCCCCCCCCGAAAAAAAGTCACCTTTTGCAGCCTGCGGATACTTTCTCAGCACATCCGCTGCTGGCGATCATTGTCTGCGTCTCGCCCCTCACGTGGCAGAATTACCTTGAGGCAAACCTTCCTGTGTGTCTCGAAGCTCGGGCGAGCCCCGTTCATCTTATTTTCTTACGTTCACGCGGAGTTCCGGGCCAGCTCACTAATTGAACT
This sequence comes from Aspergillus vadensis CBS 113365, assembly GCF_003184925.1. Lineage (NCBI taxonomy): Eukaryota > Fungi > Ascomycota > Eurotiomycetes > Eurotiales > Aspergillaceae > Aspergillus > Aspergillus vadensis. The sequence goes on from NW_020292078.1 coordinate 121,416, forward strand.
CCGCCCGCTTGTGCCATTCTGCAGCTGTGGGTGGCCGCTTATTTGAGAGTCCTCGAGCCAAATCAAGAGGTTCTCCTTCACCACATTCTCTGCCTATCTTTGGTTGCTTTCCCCCCCTCCATTGCTTTTAAAGGTCGCAGTAACGAGAATCCGGCGACTTCTTAATCGCTCTTCGTTCACACCTTTCTCCCTCACTCTCTTTCTCCCCTAATTACCACCCTCTTCCCACTGCATTTTAGGTACGTATTTCCCCCTCCCTTACCCCCTCCTCTGGCTGCTCCTGTCGCTTCCGGTGTGGACTGGCGAGCTTGGACTGGGGGTCCAAAGGCAATGGATTCCGGTGGCTAACCGCACTACCCAAATAGCCGTCCTCCTTAGGACCCCAGCGTTTCGCGAATCGAAACGCTCCGTTCCCGCGTCCGTGCTCACCGTGGAGCCTTCATAGATCTCTTTGCTTTTCTTTTCTTTCCCTCTCTTCCTCTTCTCACTCCTGTGGTCTTTACCCACCCCCGGTTGTTCCCCAGTGACACACCCAATTATCTCTCAACCTATCACCCTACCATTCTGGTAGAATAATCATTCACCATGTCGGGGAAAATGACATTGTACAAATTGGTGGTGCTAGGGGATGGTGGTGTCGGAAAGACAGCCCTCACAATTCAGGTTAGCCCTTCGCGTACCCGCCCGCACTGGTGTCCCGACAACTGATCTTTGGACCTTGGTCTTTCCCAACAGCTCTGTCTAAACCATTTCGTTGAAACCTACGATCCGACCATCGAAGACTCGTATCGTAAACAAGTCGTGATTGATCAACAGTCGTGCATGTTGGAAGTACTGGACACAGCAGGTCAGGAGGAATATACTGCGCTGAGAGACCAATGGATCCGTGACGGCGAAGGGTTCGTCCTCGTTTACAGCATCACCTCGAGAGCTTCGTTCTCCCGCATACAGAAGTTTTACAATCAGATCAAGATGGTCAAGGAATCGGCCAACTCCGGCTCGCCCTCGGGGGCCAGTTATCTGGGATCCCCGATTCACACGCCTTCGGGCCCCCCGCTTCCGGTGCCGGTCATGCTGGTTGGTAACAAAAGCGACAAGGCCGTTGAGCGCGCCGTTTCGGCTCAGGAGGGACAGGCGCTCGCCAAGGATCTTGGTTGTGAATTCGTCGAGGCTTCCGCAAAGAACTGCATTAACGTGGAGAAGGCCTTTTATGACGTGGTCCGCATGTTGCGACAGCAGCGTCAGCAACAGCAAGGGCGATCTCAGGATCGACGCACGACCGGTTTGGGTGCCGGGCGTGATCCTGGTCCCGAATATCCCAGATCGTTCCGGCCCGACCGTACAGGAAGCCATCGCCGCCCGTTCAAGTGCACGATTCTGTGAATAGTTGGCTGCGCACGGCCCGTTCAGCTGGCTGATTGATTCCCTTCCCGGTTCCTAGATGCTGGCCCCTGCTGCTTCTGCTGCTGCAAGGATCACACACCTATATTTCTCGATCAGTCAGTGATCTGATTATCTTTTCGCATTCTTATCTCTTTTTCCCTCTCCCCCTCTCCCCAACTTACGTCTGCCCCTGGCCTCTCTATCTCATACTTCTCTTATATGACCTCGTGGAGGTTCGGACCAGGGGCGGCATCTTTCCCATGTTCAAAGCGGTTGGTCGAAAATGCGCCGTCCAGCAAGATCTTTACGCAACGTACAACTTTCGACCTGTTTATTGTTTCGTTGACGCTCGTCCTCTCGGTCCCCTTCCTCGCAGGTGCTTAATTCGAACAGATGCGAGGGCGGGTCAGCGATTGTGCTTGATGCATGAACCATGCTTTTTTATTAATAGTATTATATGTGCCCGGGGGCTGGGTTTTCTTTCGCGTCCATGGCAGGGTGTTTCGGCTACAATGGGGGATCTTATGTTTCAGAGGACAGGGGATTCCGGAGCTGCTGGGACCATAGAACGATGCGCAATCTCTGTTCTTGTTTGTTAATGTTTTCTTTTCTTTTATTTCGTTTTCTTCTTGGCTTTGGTTGTCCGGCGCCCGTCGGCGCAGCGCCCAAACCTTCTGCATATATGAATGGCGCATGAATGGCCAGGAGGCAAGAGGGGCAGCTGGACGAGGCAATGGAGAGCGATGAGTCGGAGGAAGCGATGAGGGGCGGCGGTAGATGATGGAACGACTCGTGTGGTAGAGCGAGGATGGCAGTCGACCGTTTAGCAGGCATTGCGATATGATACCCTACGGCTGAGCTTTTGAGTTGTGAAATTTCGATGCATTGGCATTACCACAAAAGAATCACAAAGATATAAAAAAACAAAGAGGGGTCCCTTCGATAACCTAATATACTATTCTATTTCCGTCACCGGTTGATGTTGAGGGTGGTTCCGTATGCGGGGAGAGACCCAAACAGTAGATAAATGAGTTATACTAGTAGTACTGCTGCCAGTCGGTCGGCCGGTGATTATCAGTATGCTAGTATCTTGACATTTGTAGGTTGAGCAATTGGTAATTGAACACCTATACTAACGGTAAGTACTAGTATACATATCAGCTGAAGCTACTAGCTGAAAGCAGCTGACCAGTGAGGAAGTCCCAATGAAGGCATTGGATGAATTCCTTTTTCCTGAATACGAACTGTCCCAAGAGGTAATGCTAACTAATGGGAGTTGGGTACTGAGTAAGATTGTAACGGCTCGGTTATCGCGTCTGATACTTTGGTACTCCGTACTACTACTGCTACTACTAAGTATTATCATGCATGAGGTCTCATTCTTGAGGCTGGCTAACTCAACTGGTCACTAGTCAACATTGGAGTAGTAGGTTCTGTACTATCAGTGGACAAAGTCTCTTCGTTCATGATTTTCGCTCATTCCTAGTAGAGACTAGTAAATATCCAAACTGTACTGTACAATTATCTTCGCTTTTCCAAGGAATTGATTCTGATCTGCTGGAGTAGCACAGGTTGAGAAATGTCTCCATAAAGCGGAGAAAGATGGTGGGTCTCTGTTAACTGGCTTAACTGGGTTAAGGTGTCAGTCATCCCCACCTTTTTGGTCTGCTTCCCCCTCATCTTCTCTCATCTTGTCTCCTCCTTCTCACGTTTTCTCTGCCACTTCCCCTTCCCCTCCTCCTCATCATCCTCGGTGATCGACAACACATCCCCCTCGGCTGTCACCGGAGCTTCCTGTCGGTCCAATGTTGTCTCAGTGCGGTCGCGCCGCCACGAACGCCCCTCTGGATGAAGACAAACCATGTTAAAAGTGTCCCTTTCTTCCCCTCCGGCCACTTCGGCGGTGCATCGCCCTAGTACAGACCAACACATCCCCGAGCCTGCACGTTAAACGCCGGTGTCCATGCTAGTCCCCCTTAGACTCACGGCACATCAGCGCGGTCTCGGATAGCATGTCCAATTCTTGACCCATCCGCGGAATGTGACAGGGACTAACTGCTCAGTATCTGCAAGAGGACCCTCATCCTCCCACCGGAACTGACACCGCTCTCTATTCATGTCGGCCATGTTGGCGTGTGTTGCTGCCAGTCCGTTTTTTGTCTCTTCCATCGGCTTTGCATCCGTTACTATTTGTTTCGGTCCTATTCCTTCGACGCTTTCGAAGAGAGGCTCATCCCTTTTCCAGCATCGTTATCGGTCCACGATGTCACTCCACCCGCAACAGTTGGTACACAACATCTCCCTGCGCGACCCAGAAGGCTTCTGGTCTCGCCAGGCCGAACAACTGTACTGGCATAAACAGCCATCGCGTGCTCTCAACCAGCAAACGAAAACAACTCCCAGTGGCTCCAGTCATTCTCACTGGAGCTGGTTCCCGGATGGAGAGATTTCGACCACCTACAACTGTGTCGATCGGCATGTCCATTCGGGAAATGGGGATAATATTGCTATCATCTGGGAGTCCCCGGTAACGGGGACGAGGGAGAAATATACATACAAACAGCTATTGGACGAAGTCGAAGTTCTAGCAGGCGTGCTCAGGGAAGAGGGTGTGCGAAAGGGCGACGTCGTCATTATCTACAGTAAGACTCAATTCTGAATCACCTTCGATCTAGATATAATGAACCAGAACCTAACGATCGACAGTGCCTATGATTCCTGCCGCACTTATTGCTTCTTTGGCGATCGCACGCTTAGGTGCTATTCATGCCGCAGTCTTTGGCGGTTTTGCAGCCAAGTCGCTCGCACAACGCATCGAAGCGGCCAAGCCACGCGTCGTCATGACGGCGTCATGCGGTATCGAAGGGTCGAAAGGTCCTATCGCCTACCGACCGTTGGTTGAGGGTGCTATCGAGCTGAGCCGCTTCAAGCCAGAGAAAGTGATCGTGTGGCAGAGGGATCAGCTGCGATGGAACAACCCCGATAAGTTAGGTGGACAACGTAACTGGCAACGACTGGTAAAGAGCGCACGCATGCGTGGCATCAGGGCCGAACCGGTACCCGTGAAGAGCACGGATGGACTATATATCATCTATACTAGTGGTACGACTCCGATCTTCAGTGTGGCCCTTGGGTAAAACTAACTCGAGAACCAATTCCAGGCACCACGGGCTCGCCCAAAGGCGTGTTCCGCGAGGCCGGTGGGCACGCAGTGGGACTCCAGCTGTCGATGAAACACCTATTCGACATACAAGGGCCTGGAGACGTCATCTTCTGCGCCTCTGACATTGGATGGGTGGTCGGTCATTCATACATCTTGTATGGGCCACTCTTGGTTGGAGCAACGACGATCCTTTTCGAAGGAAAACCGGTGGGAACTCCGGACGCGGGCACCTTCTGGCGGATTATCGAAGAGCATAAGGCCCATGTGTTGTTCACGGCACCCACAGCCATGCGGGCCATCCGCAAGGATGATCCCAACAATCGCTGCTTTAAAGAGGTGGCCCAGCGAGGCGGTCTCAAACACTTTCGCGCACTGTTTCTTGCGGGAGAAAGGAGTGAACCCAGCATTGTCCAAGCCTACCAAGAACTTCTGAGCCAATACGCTGCTCCCGGTGCAAAGGTGGTGGACAATTGGTGGTCGTCAGAGTCAGGGTCTCCCATATCTGGCCTGGCACTAAGAAGTGCTGCGGCAATGGAGTCGCTCTCCCCCCAGACCGATGCAGTGAAGCCATTGGCCATTCGACCAGGATCTGCAGGTCTGCCCATGCCTGGTTTTGACGTGCGCGTAGTCAATGACGAGGGAAAACTGTTACCTCCGGGCACGATGGGAAACATTGTCCTGGGCATTCCACTGGCGCCCACCGCATTTACGCAACTCTTCAACGACGACGATCGATTTTACCGGAGCTATCTACGTAGATTCAAGGGACAATGGCTCGACACCGGAGACGCAGGGATGATCGATAAAGACGGATATATACATATCATGGCGCGATCCGACGACATCATCAACGTCGCGGCGCATCGCTTCAGTACGGGTAAGTCTCGACGTCGCATCACTGAATCTATGTAGGGATAGTAGATACAGGCTAACACGTCTGTGAAAGGCGCCATCGAGCAAGCAATCCTCTCGCACCCGCAAATCGGCGAAGCCAGCGTGGTTGGCCTTCCGGACCCGCTGAAGGGTCACCTCCCGTTCGCGTTCATTCAGCCACGGACCGCGACCGGGCCCATCCCCGCGAAACCTGCAGCGGAATTGTTCCAGGAGGTGAATGGGCTGGTGCGCGAGCAGATCGGGGCAATCGCGTCCCTGGGAGGCATGATTCAGGGCCGGGGTATGATCCCGAAGACGCGCAGTGGGAAGACGCTCCGCCGGGTGCTGCGGGAGCTGGTTGAGCATGCAGTGCGCGGGGAGTACGAGGCGCCGGTGAATGTGCCGCCGACGGTGGAAGATGCCGAGGTTGTGGATGAGGCACGACGACGCGTGCGGGAGTATTTTGAGCGGCAGGAACGGGCGAAGCTGTAATCACTTATTGGATGACATTGGATACGTATCAAGCTGTACGGGTGACAATTGATGATATATATGGCTGTACCTGCCGAATTGGAAGCCATGTGTGTGAAGCTGTACTATTGATGATCGATGCGTATTGTATTCATCGATACACGGATGAGATTTATGTATCTATTGATAGGATATACGCAAATACTATAAGTGAACATATGTATGTATCTGTATCTGAATTGCTTCAGAGACATGACTCAAAACATTAAAGTTATAGACAATAGAAAAACGAGAACATGAACAACCGGAAGCCAAGCGATGCGAATCCGTAGATGAATATAAATAAAAGAAGAGAAAAAAAAACCATAGACGTCAGAAGATTCCAATAAGGTATAAAGCACACAATAAGTTATTTGTCAGTCGAGTCGTAAAGAAAAAAAGGTAAAAAGTATCGACACAAACAAAGGAAACCACCCATCCGATCGTTTACCTCCACTTATACGCTAGTGTATCCAGTAGATTCTTGCATGGTATAGATAGAAGTCCCGAAAGTCAAGAGGGACATTCTATATGCCTCTATAGATCTGATTCCATGACACACACCCTCAAGTCAATTCAGTTACAGAAGGAAGGCGACGAGAGCGAAGACGGAGGCCAATCCGGCACCAGCACCGGCCGCGGCGCGGGTAGCGGCGCCAGTGAAGACAGGGGCGGAGGGAGTGGTGGCGGAGCCAGAGCCAGTGCCAGCGGCGGAGACACCCTCGGGGGAGGTAGCAGAGGAGCCGGAGCTGGAGCTGGAGCTGGAGCTAGCAGGGGCGGGGCTGGAGGCAGCGGGGGTGGCGCTGGAGGAAGCAACGAGCTTGGAGGAGGCGGGCTTGCTGCTGGGGATCAGAGGGCGAGAAGAGGGGTGGAAGCCACTAGGGGTGGGGACCGGGGTGTAAGAGACGACCGGGGTGGTGGCGCCGATTCCAATGGCACCGGCTCCGCTGGGACCAGCGGAAGCACCGGGGGAACCAGCTCCGGAACCAGCGGCAGCACCGCTGGGGGAGGAGCCGGAGCCGGAGCCGGAGCCAGAGCCAGAGCCGGCGGAGGCACCGCTAGGAGAAGCACCGGAGCCAGAGCCGGATCCAGAGGCGGCCTCACTGGGGGAGGGACCGGTACCGACGGCGGCGGCGCCGCTGGGGGAAGAGCCGGAGCCGGAGCCAGCGGCGGCACCGCTAGGAGAGGCACCAGAGCCGGAGCCAGAGGCACCCTCGCTGGGGGAAGCGCCGGAGCCAGAGCCAGCGGCGGCACCGCTAGGAGAGGCACCAGAGCCAGAGCCAGGAGCCTCACTGGGGGAGGCACCGGTACCGACAGCAGCGGCACCCTCGGGGGTGGAGGTGGCAGGGACGGCAGTAGCGGAGCTGTTGATATCAAATCAGTCAGTTTGAGATTATTCGGATAGTGATCTTCGCGGATGGAGCCGAGAACATACCACTTGTCACAGTGGGTCACAGTCGAGGTAACCAGGGGAGTGGAGTAGGTGTAGGGGGTGCCGGAGATGGTGATGGTGGTAGGCTATATCAAATGGAGTCAGTTGATGCTGATTGAGGTGGAAAATTCAGGAAGAATGAAAAATAGTCGTACCTGAGCAGCAGCCGGGGTAGTCTGGGCACCCGAGCCAGAACCGGCACCAGGACCAGTGGCCAGAGAAGTGGCCTTAGGGCAAACGGTGGTGTACTCGGTGACATAGACGGTCTTGTACTCGGTAGCAATGGCACCAGCAGCCAGGGAGGCAACGACAGCAGCGGAAGCGACACGCATTTTGATGGATGTGGGTGGAATTGAAGGTGCTTTGTTTGGATTTTTGTGTAGAGATTGGATATATAGATGACGTCGAAGGACTGACGGAGAGATAGGATCTCTTTTCTCGTTTGTAAAGACTGTAGTCTTGGGAGGGATTGACTGTGTTCGTGAAAAAGAATGTACTCGGTTGAAGAACCGGAAGAGCTGAAACAGCGAGTGAGTGGAGGGAAGAAAAGAGTGAACGAGAGAGAGAAAGAGAGAGAGAGAGAAAAGGAGGCGAACCAGCGGGCCGATCCCGATATTAATATAAATAACATTACAGAGTAAAAGGAAGGAGCGAAGAGGGGGCAGCCACCATCGCTCCTTCCAGTCTAGTGCTGCCCGTCCACAGTCGGGCCATTACCAACAATACACATACAGTGAATTAGTGCCTTCTATTATTTCTCCTATCTTCTACTCTTTCTCCGGGGTATTCTTTCCCCCTAGTGACCATACCGTTACCACCTGGAAGTTCCCCACGTTCAATTTCGGGCTGCAGGAACCCAGCGGGCAACTGGCAATGGTGAAACATCACCAATTAATGAGTGCTTCACGGCCTTTCTCTCAGGGTCTGGATGCTGTTGGCATCATAATTCGATCTGTTAGTTTTGCTTGGGTCTGTCTTGTTCTGTATTTCCCCCCTTCACCGTCTTTCTTTCTGTGGCTACCATCTATCTTTGGGTCAGGAACCGGCTGTTGTTCACTAAGGTTTGATGACTCCTGAGAATCATTGCCCCCTTCAGCCATAGGTCCATATCCGGTTTCTATTCATAAGTCGCCAAATCTCAGGATCATCCTGCTCGACAGTGCTACTAGAGTTTGCAGCTGAAGGTCAATGTGGGAGCCTCGCTACTAGATAATGGAGTACTTAGTAGGACGGAGTATAGTTTTAGTGGATAAACAGTTCTAGATCGTGATCATCGATGTTTTTCATGACAACTTGCATTCATTAGTTTGGGAGTAGTCCCTGACTATCACATGAACTATACACGGTCTATCATAACCACTATAGATATTATAAGAAAAAAAAGAAAAAACATTTCATCCCATGTCCCAACCATCTCTTATCACCTATCAGCCATGTATAGCTGTGGATCACATTATTTCAGAAGACACACACAAACACGATTCCAATCGGATGGTTCAAATTGTCCCTAATGGATGGTGAGAGGCGGGGACATGTCAGCATCGCCCGGGTTAGCCTGATCGAGACCAGACCATCCACGAGAACTGCCAAGCGTAAACGCCCTTCTTCATCTTGGATTTAGTTGTGTGATGAAGAAAGGAAAAAGAAAAGAAGAAGAGAAGAGGGAGAAACACACACAAACAAAAATGAAAGGAGGGAAGCGAGGATTCCCGCAAGCGAGCTCGGAACCGGAATATCTACTCCTCCCGAACGCATGGGCCCCTCGGAGATGCTAAACCCGATTGGGGCTAGAGTCAGGTGCTTCCCGCGGGCAACTGGCGGCCAGTCGGGCAAGCTCGTTATCAGCACCGGAGAGCTGATACCATCACCGCGCATTCCTTGCGTCTTCGTCCGTTGGGTCCCTCGTTCCCTCCTCTTCTTTTCTTCTTTTATCTTCTCCATTGCCTTCTCTTCCCCTCTCCCAATCTGATTTCGTTGTACATCACACATTCTGCATCATGTTGAGTCGCTGTGGACGTCAGGCCTCGCGCCTGATCCCGCGCACGGCAAGCTCCGCTATTCGGTCGACTGTCATCCCTCTCCAGCTTCGTCCTGCGGCGGTTGCTCCTTTGCGCCTGCCGGGACAAGGCCGCAGCGTGTCCTCCTCGACTCGTGAAGGACAGCAGACTGTATGTGTTCCCTCATCGTGCGGAATTCGCGCAATGCAGCAGCTTCCGGGTTGCCTGATGTCATTCCATATCTTTATCGTACCATACCCGCTAATTACCGACTCCAGCTGCTCTCCGCACCCCTCGAGGAGTCCGACCCCGCCATCTATGACATTCTCCAGAAGGTAGAACTGCCAATTCTTCAAGTGCAATTGGTATATCCACTCACCCCAGGAATAGGAGAAAAAACGTCAGCAACATTTCATCAACCTCATCCCCTCCGAGAACTTCACATCACAAGCTGTCCTCGATGCGCTGGGCAGTGTCATGCAAAGTCAGTCATGTTCCATTGTTCGATCCTGGGGCAGCAGAAGCTGATGCGACAACAGATAAATACTCGGAGGGATATCCCGGTGCTAGATACTATGGTGGAAACGAACACATTGATGCCTCTGAACGGCTATGCCAGCAGCGTGCGCTCGAGACCTTTGGCCTTAACCCCGAAGAATGGGGTGTGAACGTGCAACGTGAGATTTCTATAATGACATTGGCGTACGACAATTATACTGACAAGCACAGCGCTGTCCGGCTCGCCCGCTAACCTTTACGCCATTTCCGCCATCCTCAACACCCACGACCGCTTGATGGGCCTGGACCTGCCCCATGGCGGCCACTTGTCCCACGGCTACCAGACCCCCACCAAGAAGATTTCATTCATCTCGAAGTACTTCGAAACGCTGCCTTACCGGCTAGATGAGTCTACCGGTCTCATTGACTACGACGCCCTGGAGAAGCAGGCGCTTCTCTACCGCCCCAAGCTCATCATCGCCGGTACCTCGGCCTACAGCCGCTTGATTGACTACCCTCGCATGCGCCAGATCGCAGACGCCGCCGGCGCATACTTGCTGAGTGACATGGCCCACATCTCCGGTCTCGTGGCTGCGGACGTCCTCCCGTCGCCCTTCGCCCACTCAGATGTGGTGACTACCACGACCCACAAATCGCTGCGAGGTCCCCGCGGCGCGATGATCTTCTTCCGCAAGGGTGTCCGCCGGACGGACAAGAAGGGCAACCCGGAGATGTATGACCTGGAGGGCCCGATTAATGCGTCCGTGTTCCCAGGTCACCAGGGTGGCCCCCACAACCACACCATCACCGCCTTGGCTGTGGCGCTGAAGCAGGCGCAGTCGCCTGAGTTCAAGACCTACCAGCAGACGGTGCTGGCCAATGCGAAGGCCCTGGCAGATCGTCTTGGCAGCCCGCTCAGCAACGGAGGCCTGGGATACAACATCGTCTCTGGCGGCACCGACAACCACCTGGTGCTGGTGGACCTGAAGAACCGCGGGGTGGACGGCGCGCGCGTCGAGCGGGTGCTGGAGCTGTGCGGTGTGGCCAGCAACAAGAACACGGTGCCGGGTGACAAGTCGGCTCTGAAGCCCGGTGGTCTACGTCTGGGCACGCCGGCCATGACCACGCGAGGCTTCCAGCCGGAGGACTTCCGCCGCGTCGCAGACATTGTGGACCGGGCAGTGATCATCACACAGAAGCTGGACAAGGCAGCCAAGGAGAGCGCGGCCGCAAAGGGTGTGAAGAACCCGAACACTGTCAAGGCGTTCTTGGAATATGTGCGCGAGGGCGAGGAGATTCCGGAGATTGTGCTCCTGCGGCAGGAGGTGGAGGACTGGGCGGGAACCTTTAGTCTGCCTTGGGCTAAGGATGAGTAGGAAAGGTGGGGGAAATGATCATGGTTATGTTTAATTTATGAATGCATGTCTGTACAGTGAAATTAAAATGTTCAACACATCATAACAGGGATCTTTTACTAATTCGGAGGAGTAATGAAATTCGGAGAGGGTCGGGGAAGAAGGGAAACCCGTGCGGAGACAAAAAGCAAGACGGGGAAGGGAGAGACCCGCCGATAAGAAAAAAGCGCCGATAGGACAAGCAAGTTGGAGTCATTTTCCCCTCCAAGTCTGGATTCCCCGGCTTATCTCCGCATGGAGCTAGCTTGCTTTGGCTAATTATTCCCGCGGAATGCATCACTCAGTCAGTCATCCTGACCCTGTATCCCTTCCTTCCTTCCTTCTTTCTGTCTTTCTTTCTCATAAACTCATTCATATTTAGATCTACAATATATCAAGTAGAAAACTACCTACTCCTAACACGGAATCACCATGCACATCAGTCAAGTACATCAACCCCCCACTTCCATCCACCCTTCCATCCATGCTTGTATCCCAGTATCAATACTAGTAATACTAACAATAATGAACCAAAAGCTCTACACCTACCCCATCAAATCCCTTCAAGGCATCCCCATCTCCAGGGCAACCTTCACTAGAACCGGCTTCCCCTATGACCGCCATTATATGCTCCTCAAAGTCCTTCCCAATGGCGAATACAAGAATATGCATGTACCTCATTTTCCGGAGATGTCGCTATTCTACACCGATATCATTCAAAGTGATGATGGCAAGAAAGCATCAGGGTCTGAGTCCAGCAGGATAGTGGTCACATATCGTCCTCCACCTGCTGCTGATCAATCCCAGTCCCAGCGGAAATTGGAGGTACCGCTGATACCCGATATGGCGGGGTTAGAGGAGGTAGAAGTCGTCATGCACCAGAGTCCGACAAAGGGCTATATCATGAGAGAGGAGTATAATCGGTGGTTTAGTGAATGTTTTGGATATCGGGTGGTGCTGGTGTATTTGGGCGGGAATTACAGGGGTGTACTGGGGAGTTTTGCGCCGGAGAAAAGTTCAGCGCATAGGGGTATGCACGGGTGGTGGAAGAGGGGCGGGTTGTTGGGTCTAGGAACAGGGCTGGTGGGTGTGATGATTTTGTTGTCTTGGGTGGGTCTGAGTATGGGGTTACTGGGGAGTATAGGAGCAACAGGGGCAGCAGGAGCTGTGGTTTGGTATGGAGCTGGACGGCAGAATACAAAGGAAGAGCAGATTACTTTTGCTGATGCGGCGCCATATCTGGTTGTGTCGCGCACTTCAGTTGAGGATGTCTCGGCACGGTTAGCTGGCGATGAGGAAATGGACGTTACCAAGGCCCGGCCGAACATTGTCATATCTGGTGCAGAGACGGCCTTTGAAGAGGACTTTTGGGCTGAAGTGCAGGTTGGAAAGCCTGGTTCCGCGAAGCTATTGCTCACGGCCAATTGCGTACGGTGTCAGAGTCTTAATGTTGATTATACGACGGGGAAGATGGGTACGGGCGAGTCAGGGACTGTGCTGAAGAAGTTGATGAAGGATCGCCGCGTCGATAAGGGCGCCAAGTTCAGTCCGGTGTTTGGTCGATATGGGTTCTTGGATGGAGGTTCGGATGGCCGGACGGTGCGGGTTGGAGATGCGGTGGTTGTAGCAAGGAGGGTTAAGGAACGGACGGTTTTTGGTAAGTGTGCTACTGTCCTACCTTTTGAGTGCTCTTGTGTGACTGATATGTACAGATTGGCCGGGATTGACCAACTGATGGACATTAAAGAGGGTAGATACTATATAGATGTAGGATACTAAGTAAGGATATTTCTTAGCGATAGAATCTGATTGGCGATGACGTATCGACTACTAACTAGACCATTTACTCCTCACCACTTCTGCTTCTCCCCTCATCAATCTCAACGTCAACCACCACCTCTTCTACAGTCCCACCCCTTTAGTAACATCACGATGTCTGAATTTCCTCCATCCAGTCTCCGCCCCCTTATCGAAGAAGTCTTCAACCTCCTCCGCACCCGCAAAGAGACCATTTCCGTCGCTGAAACCGTACCCCTCCCTCCGCTTACCCCACCGTGGTCCCTTCACAACTAATCAAGGCTATCGATTATATAGGCAGCTGGAGGCCTTATTTCTGCCTGTCTCCTCTCAGCCCCAGGCGCATCCAGCATCTACAAAGGCGGGCTTACGGTACTTACCTTCCACTATACACATCATCTCCCAATGGCTAACAGGCCTAGGTATACACCCTCGACTCCCGCATTACCTATACCGGGTGGACCCCTCAGCATCTAGAGAACTACAGTGGCCCGACCCCAGAAATAGTGGCGGGGATCGCGGACAATGTGCGCGGCACGCTGAAATCTACATATACCGTTTGTGAGAGTGGCACGGCAGGACCGACAGGTGGGACGAGCAGGAATCGGACCCCGTGAGTGAACCGATCTCTAGTATTATCTTTTAATATATCGGAGAAAGGCGCCGTCGTATAGAACGATGCAAAGTGTGCTGATACGTAGTTATGCAGTGGATATGTGGCGCTCGCAGTATCGACGCCGTTTGGAACGGTGACAAGGGAGGTGGAGACGGGAACCGCGGAAAGAGAAAAGAACATGGTGCTTTTTGCCGGGGAGGGATTGAAGTTGGTGAGGGATTTACTTGTTGGAGAGGTTAAGCCTAGCACTCCAGCACTGTAAAAGAGCTAAAGTGGAGTGGAGTAGGAGGGAGTCAACTTTGGGTTGGGAATGTGAGTTTATTGATCCATGGATGTACTGAGACTGGATGGTGCTGTGCTTCTATTTCGGGCTGTGTAGAGCTGGTTACCTATTCCAGTACTAAGTTGATATGGTGAGGATTGATGCATTGCATTGTCGGTGTGATACAGCTAGTAGCACCAACAAACTACGGTGTGATAGAACAAACAACTCAAAGAAAGCGAGGGTGTCTGCAGTCTTTGTCATGATATCATGCAAGAAGAGAAAACAGTGGTGCCTGAAAGGGTAAATCGGCATCGGTAAAATGCCGAATTGAATACGAACTTACGGCCCAAACGGGAAACCGGCACCGCCCTGGTGGGAACACCGCCACAGCTTGTTCCACTTACAGCCAATGAACATGCATTATTACTGCCCTACGCGGGCTTCCTTATGTCATCGTGGGCCCGACCGTGGCGCAGCGCTCACCTGCATTTCCCGCAGTTTCTCTCTTCATCCCGCAAAAGGCCAAAAGATCTTCTTGCCTTCGTACCACCACTACTTACTACTCTATCGGGCGCTTCTTTTCTCACACAATCTCAAGTGTCTTCACATCCCAGTCATTTCATCCTCGATAGCATCTCCTCACAACACCTCGCCTTTTTCGTCTATCAGCCCATCGATCCATCCTCATCCGTCTCGCCCGGCGGGGTCATGGATTACTCCGTCAACCTCCGCCGCAAGGATACCACCAAGGGTCCGCCTTTGCGGATCCTGTCGCTTGGTAAGTATCTGTTCTAGATGCTCATAAAGAAACCCCCACTAATTTGACACGTGAATGGCAGATGGCGGCGGCGTCCGTGGTTACTCCATGCTTATCATCCTCCAAGAACTCATGTACCGCGTCTACGTCGAATGCGAAGGCAAAGCTCCTCGTCGCGATGAAATCCCCAAACCCTGTGACCACTTTGACCTCATCGTCGGCACCGGAACCGGTGGCTTGATCGCCCTCATGCTGGGCCGCCTACGCCTGGATCTCGAGACCTGCAAAGATGTCTATGTCCGCATGACCCGCCGCGTGTTCGAAACCGACAAGACGTTCGCCGGCATTCCTTTCCACAAAACACTGTTTAAGGCTTCCAAGCTGGAAGAAGCCATCCGCGAATGCGTCCGCGAACATACCGTCTTCGAAGCGGAGGGGAACGATTTGAGCCCGTCGGCGCGCAATTCGCTGGCCAGTGCCCCTTTTAGTCCCAACTCCATGTCGGTGCCCCAGCGCTCGGGCAGTCGGGCTAGCTTCAGTACTACTGGCTCTCATTCGTCGGGTCATGCTAGTCAACGCAATTCGACATTTGTGAACGGTTTGCGCTGGGGGAATCCGGATGCGCTGTTGTATGATAACCGGGAGTATCGGACGAAAACGTATGTTTATTATTTTTATTGCTGTCTTGCCTTCTTTAATTTTCTATTGCTTGCCTCCTTTTCTTTATGACTATGTGCTGACTGATTAGTGCTGTGACTGCACTCTACAAAGGTACTACGTCCCGGAACGGCTCGACCGTCCTCCTCCGGTCCTACGATTCGCGCAAAGAACCCCCGCCCGAGTTCAACTGCACCGTCTGGCAGGCAGGTCGTGCCACTTCGGCTACTGGGTTAGCCTTTAAGCCTATTCAGATTGGACAGCACGTCTTCATCGACGAAGGTGCCGGCACCTACAACCCCTCGCCGCAGGCGCTGGATGAAGCGGTAATGAACGAGTGGCCCGGTCGCGAGATTGGAGTGTTTGTCAGCGTGGGCACTGGCAAGCGCCCACCAGGCACCAACAATCGGCAACACGAATGGTGGGAGGACTTTTTCGGGGATGCCTTGGGCACATTCGCGGAAGCCCGTCGACGCCTGATCGCCAAGATCGAGGGTTGCGAGGATATTCACTTGGCGATGCTGCGCGACCATCTAGCTAAGCGCAATGTGAGCAAGGACAACTATTACCGGCTGAACGTCGAGGTGGGCGTGGGCGAGTTTGGCATGAATGAATGGAACCGACTGGCAGACATCAGCACCAACACACGGCGTTACCTGACGCGACCGGAGGTGAAGCACCAGATCCTGGACGCGGGTGTCAAGTTCGCCAAAATTGAGCGCCAACATCGCCGGCTGGCTGACCATGCGGCAGCGGGTCAGGTCGATGATGGGACCTCGTCTATCATGCACAGTCCAGTGCTGTCGGTGCCGCCGCCATCGCACCCGATGGCCGTGGAGCTACCAGCTGAGCTGCCGGGTGATTTTGTGCCTTATATCACGACAGAGGACTCGCTGCCGGCGCACCCCACGCCACAGGATACTGTTCTACCATCACCGGGGCGGACATCAGGCGACCTGGCTAGTCCGGGGGCTGGCGAGGTCAGTCGGCCTAGCTCACGGACGCACGGGTCCTCTCGACCCAGCACCGGGCATGGCCACGATGGGATGCCTCCGCCGGTGCCTCCCAAGACACCGATACCTTATCCTTCTGAGTATCCTAGTGAGCTGGGAGGGATTCCGATGCCGATGCCGACAACGACCAGCCCGGGACACAGTCACAGTGGAAGTTTGAGTGGGAAACTTCGACCGCCGTATCCAGTGGACGAGCCGCCGGTGGTAAACAAGCAGCGGAAGCCGAGTTACCATGTGCGGTGATGATACCAATACCTTCCTGTATCTATTTTATGCTTTTTTCTTTTTTTGATTTCTGATGATGAGTCTACTTCTATGGTGTATGAGGGAGGCGTCTGCGAGAATCCTGCGAGGAAAGCGGGCGATTTCCGGTTATGATCTGATGGATACCCTAATGACCCGTTAATGAATGAATATTATTGTTGAGAAGGCTGGACAGTGTGCGTAGGTAGAGATAGTTGTAAAATGTTTTAGAAGGATAGGCAAATTAAAACGAGAAGAAGCATTGCGACGAACCGTGGATCGGGATGTGCTGCGCCGCCCAACTGGCGCCGGATCAACCAACGATTGACTTCAGTTTCCCAGCCTCGCTTTTCTCTGCAACAAACAAACAGTTCATCTTACGCAAGCCATTCTTCTTCTTCCCACCCCTGCTGTCTTGCTTTTCTGCACTTTCTCCTCCCCTTGTTCTCTACTAAGATTAGTTTACATACCTTCCCCTCACACCCTCGCAGCATCAGATCTCGATCAGTATCGATCTGGCACATTCCGATCCCACGGACCTGTCGATCGCACGCCTTTTTTGCATTCCTCGATCCGCTGTCAGTCTGACCTCGTGGAACAGCAGTCCCATCCAATCCAATCCAATCAATCAACAGTCTATCTATCTATTTCGCCCCTGCAGCGCCTCAACCATTCATCCATGGCTGTCTAGCGCCAGGCCCCGACTAATTATATCTCACTCTCGCTTATCGCTCCTCCCCCTTATTATCCTTCGCGCCCGATCTCACATACGACACCTTCTTTCTCTCTCCCACCTGTCAGCACGGCATCGACACGAGAGAGTGTGTGTGAGTAAGATTCAAGACACTGCAGGCAGTGTCCCCGATGCAGCCGAGCTACTCATCATGGACTCCGACAATCCACTACATCCTGTGAACCTCCTCGCCGCCCGCGCCGACAGTTCCTCCCGTCCAGCCTCCTACAAAGCCATCGGTATTTCTCTCGCCATTGCCTCGGGCTTCTTCATCGGTGTCTCCTTCGTACTCAAGAAGAAAGGTCTCCTCCGCGCCAACGTCAAGTACAATGAAGAAGCCGGCGAAGGGTACGGATACCTGAAGAACCTCTTCTGGTGGGGCGGCATGACCCTGATGATCATCGGGGAGCTGTGCAACTTTGTTGCCTATGCCTTTGTCGACGCTATCCTCGTGACGCCGCTGGGCGCACTGACGGTCGTGGTGACCACCATTCTGTCGGCGATCTTCCTGAAGGAGAGGCTGAGTTTTGTTGGGAAAGTAGGCTGTTTCTGCTGCATCTTGGGCAGTGTGGTTATTGCGTTGAATGCGCCGGAGCAGTCGTCGGTGAGTGACATTCAGGAAATGAAGAGCTATGTCATTGCTCCGGGGTTTTTGTCCTATGCTGGGGTGATTATCGTGGGGTGTATTATCACGGCGGTTTGGTTGGGGCCTAAATATGGCAAGAAGAGCATGTTTGTGTATATCAGCATTTGCTCGTTGATTGGAGGGTTGAGTGTCGTGGCAACGCAGGGTCTGGGCTCTGCTATTCTGGCTCAGATTAATGGCGAGGCGCAGTTTAACCAATGGTTTATGTATGTCTTGCTGGTGTTTGTCATCACGACGCTGTTGACTGAGATTATCTATCTCAATGTGCGTTCCTCCCCTATCCATCTTGTTCTGATTTTCGACTCTCATTTGGGTTGGTCATACTAATGCTCAACAGAAAGCCCTCAACATCTTCAACGCTGCGCTGGTCACTCCCACCTACTATGTCTTCTTCACCAGTTCCACCATTGTCACCTCCGCCGTGCTGTTCCGCGGCTTCAAGGGATCCGTCTCCTCCATCGTCACGGTCATCCTAGGCTTTTTGCAGATCTGCGCCGGTGTCGTCCTGCTGCAGCTGTCTAAGTCTGCCAAAGACGTTCCCGATGCCGCTGTCTTCAAAGGAGATCTCGACCAGGTACGCGAGGTCGCCACGCAAGAAGAGCCTGAATTCGAGCCCAAGGCCGACTCCATTCGCGCCACCGCCGCCATCATTCGTCGTCTCTCTACTCCGCGCCGCCAGATGGAAGCAGAGGAAGCCCGGCGCTATTTCCACGACCGCGCGGAAGACATGAAGCCCCCAGCGGAGAATGAGGTGATCGAATGGGACGGGTTGCGCCGGCGCAAGACCGTCCTCGGCGAAGGTCCAACCACCCTGGGACGCACGCGAACCCTTCGCAATCCCTCGGTCAAGTATCCCGTTCCGCCACTGGGCATGTCGCACGTACCAGAAGAGCGACCAGACGAGCCTGAGCGACCCGACACGAAGCAGAGCAGCCATTCCTTCCTCGACGACCTGCGATCCCGCGCCTCAAGCCTTTTCCATCCCGCTTGGCAGCCCATTCAAGATGAACATGCCACGCCGGACCCTGTTACCTTGACAGCTCTGTCTGCCCACAAGCCGCATCCCGACACCCGCTACCCGCAGTCCATCGCAGACGACTCGCGCAGCCACACGCCATGGGGAGAAGAGCGCGGGGCCCCCTCCCCGCCACCCCACGGCGGCGCTCGACGCCAATTTTCATTCAACACGATGCTCCACCGCATGAAAACAGGCCACGAAGCGAGTGCATCGCGTAGCAGCGTTGCTCCCCGACCGCCTCGCCACCGGGCGCAGTCTGTTACCGAAGAAGAACGCCTCGGCCTCGTGCGCGGCGACTCCCGCGGCGAGACAGCACCGGACGACGATGTGGACGAGAAGCTCGACCGATACGACTCACACGATAGTACATTCGACGATGGACCCGGCCGATTGCCTTCTGGGTTAATGCATTCGCCAGAGCTATACCCCGCCCGACTGCGCGTCAATCCGCTTCCACCGCTCCCGGACGAAGAGCCGCTCGAAGATCCGTATGCGCCGGTGGATATGGGCCGGCGCGGATCGCATAGTAGCGCGGGGACGCTGTCGTCGAGCGGACGGAGTATGGGCTGGCGCCGACATGGATCGGCGAGTAGTGGAGGCAGTGTGCAACTGCCAGGGAGACGAGGAGCATTCATCTAACGATATTGATTGGACATATTTTGGGATGTATGATATGAGATACGAAGATATGATATGAACAGGATGATATTAATGTATATAGTATGATAGATAGATAATGTTATGAAAGTGATGAAATGGTATTTGAGGTAGCTGTAGACGTTGTAAATGCAAGCACACTCTTCTGGTTCGTCCGCAACTGAACAGCATATTTCGCCTCGGAGAGACGTTTCCCTGCTGCTATACTATCCATAGCCCTACAACAATTAGCACATCCCATTCAACAACCCCATTAAGTAAGAGGGAGTAAGACATACCACTGAACCCTCACCAACTTGACCCCCTTCCACCCACCCCGCTGTATCTCCTTTTGTAACTTTCCAGCTGCTAACCCACCCCCTGCCCCTGCTACCTTTATTCCTGATTTTATTGATGATGATGACAATGAAGACGGAGTATTAGGTTCCCCCAAAATAACATGCGTAACTCCACGATGCATATGAAGCGAGAGGTTTGCGCCGTGCGAGATGAGAAGATGTTTGAGTTTGTGGTCTGAGACGGTGGGTGTTGTTTGGCCGTTTATGTGAATGGTTAGGGAGGAGAAGATGGTAGATGTAGATGTAGATGTAGATGTATTATTCTGTTTCCGTGGTTCTGATTTTGATTTTGATTCTGTGTGTGGTATTTTAATCCCATTATCGTCTTGATCAACTCTTATCCTCTTCTTACTTTCATAATCATTCAATGACGTTGCATCTCTCTTCAATGATAATGATGGTATCTCACACCCCTTCTTAGACATCATAGATATAGTAGATTGTGATGGAGGAATTGGTTTCGGTTTCGACACCCCAAACATACTCCGTATATCCCTCTGCTGCTGCTGCTTCTGCAATTCTGCGGGTATCTGGGTCACAACCCACTCCCCTTTACTCTCCCCCTCACTGCTGTCATATGTACAATCCCCCCTGCCCACCCCAAACTGTCTGGTGAGTTTCTCTCGTCGGGTCTCGCGCCATGAGGTGATTCCGCGGGAGGATCCGGGGTCGGCGACTTGGTGGCCTGTTGAGGAGGAGTTCCAGGTGTCGAAGGTGAGGTGGTTTGTTGGGAGGAGGGGAGGTTTGGAGGGGGGTGGCATTGCAGAGTAGTATCTTCTGTGGAGAGAGTTGTGAGGAAGAAGTGTGAAGCTAATTGTTGGTGTGTTTTGTTTGGTGGTTGGAGGGGATACCAGAGTTTCTTATCGGTCATGTGATGTGGGTTATCGAGGGGTTTATCTTATCGGTGGATGTGATGAAGGTCGTTGGGGGGTTGTTGGTGAGTAAGATGTAGTATTATTTTGGTGGGTGATTATAGTTTATATTTGGATGAAATGGATAATAGTTGAAGTAGTAAGTGGGGGTTTATAGTATGGTGGTAGTGTAGGTTTGTTTGTATGAGATTGTTGCTACTTACCATTATTGCAGTGGTATACACCAAGTCCATACAATATATATAAACACCATGGGAGACGAACACTACGACTTTCTACAAGTATTAACCACACGAATGTTTCATCATGACTACTACTAGTAGATACTACTAGTGATCTCTGAAGAATAACAGCAGAGCAACTACACCACCCCAAGAATTAAGTTAATTTACCTCACCTCACCTCGCCTTGCCTGACATAGCATGATCCATCCGTGGGTATGGTAGTAATTTCCATATGCTTCAATTACTCACATAACTTGAATGTACTAAATCTACCACACTTCAATTCGGTGTACATAAATCCTACATAAGCACATCACATTCTTGACATACAGTAGTTATGCTATGCATACACTACACTACACTCTACATAAATGTACCATCCATTACCAACCCAAGAATATGAGATACATAGTATAGAAGCATAGCAACGAGTCCCTCGCACAATATCGTCAAAGCTAGTAGATCATAGATTCATAGATCATACCACTCCCTCACTCACATTCCAACCTCCTCTTTTTCCCCCCCCCCCCTCTCCCTCCGCGGAAAGACGGTGAGGAAACAAGAGAGAGGGAGATAGATGAGCTCATCGTGGCTGGCTGGCTGACGACTAAACCAACAAACCAAGGATAATATTACACAAAAAAGTGGGAAAAAATAAGTTGGGATGATGCATCCTGCACGGGTTTGTGTAGCCTTGTTCTAGCCCTTTGTGTTGCCCAGCATTCTTTTTTTTATTTTCTATTTTCTTCTCAAGTATGTAGGATCATGTATGTGTATATGTATGTATGTATATGTGGATGTATGCAAGTAGTAATAGGGAATACTGAATTAAGGAAGAGGAGGGGAGGGAGGATTAAACTCAAAAGCTATAAGAAGAAATAAAATAAAACAAACGGTAAAGAGAGTGAGTGAGTGATTGAGTGGCTAATGAATGAATCAAGGGATAAACGTTAACCAACATAATGACTGACTCGATAACAGAAAATTTTTGAAAAAAAAAAAAAAGGGATTGTATTCAAGTAATAAACTATAGTACATATCATCTGTCAGCTGATGTAGGGTCACCGTCATCATCGTCATCGATTTTCAGTTCAATGTTATGTATGTATGTATGTATCTCTATCTGGATTTTTCTGTAGTATATATGTATGTACGTTGTTGCTGCTGCACTCTGCACTACTATATTAGGAAACTTTTCATGAACCTATTTACTAGTTGAGTTCAAACCCTACTTTATTTGATGGTGGTTGGGGTTACTATTCTATTTCTCACTCGTGCAGCGATCGACAGACTCCTCATCATTTATGTACATACGTTATATCATCTGTATATCTATTCCTACTTTATGTATCCTATCACTAGTACCAGAGACAGATATAACTGGCAAATGATAATATATGTAAGTATGTATGTATGCATCACGGGTTGTTGCAGCTGAAACCAAACAACGCCATCCCAACGCAAGGATAGTTCTAAGTAGTGGTACTTTCAATTACTAGTTAGTAGTTAGCTGTCTGTCTGTCTGTCTGTCTGCCTACCTGCCTGGTCTGCCGTGTGGGAGAGTGTGAGTTCAATTCCCGTTTCTGCCATCATCACGTTCATTATTCTTTTTTTGCCAACTCACTTTTTGCCAGATTAATCTGGATGTGCAAAGATACGTGGTCGCCTCCACCGCCAGTCGGTGCGCCCCCTCCCCTCCCACGTCTTCCCACCTCCTCACCAACTACTCACCCACTAACCAGCTTCACTACCCAATCATGACCAGCACAACCCCTCAAGTCGAGAATCTCGCCTCAGACAATCGGGCGACGAGGGTCCGTGTCGCTTGGCGCTGATCATCGTGGCCCGTTTGGTCTTCCTTCCTTCCCTCCAATTTCCTTGTGTTGCCGGTTTTACTGTATTCCATCCACCCATCCATCATCTCATCGTCCTGCAAAGCCCGGGTTCCCCGATATGGTAGGTCATCTACTTATGGAATTGTTCACTGAATGCCCCGTATCAGGAAAGTAGAACAACAATCCAGGAAAAGAAAAGAAAGTAAAAGAAAAGGAAACCCCACTATTGCCATACTACGATAATATTCTCTTCTCTTTCCGGTCACTTTTCCTTCTTTAGAAATGGAGACTCTGAATCGTGACATCAGCCACCAACAATCCGATTCTTCACTGGCCGGTCGCATTCTCCCACTGAAACACCATCCGGATCTCTAAGGTTGCAGCAATCCGTCAGTGTTATCTTGACCGCTAAAGTCCTTGTCTAGGCAGCAGCCTTTTTCAAATTGCTCGTCGTAAAAAAAGGATGAGGATAGATGAAAGTAATCCACTCCCGTGGATGTCCAGAGGGGGAGTGAGTAGAATCGTTCAAAGCTTAGTGCACTGGCTATCCACCTGCGCAGTCGATCGTGCACGGGTAACAACGGAACATGCAATGTAAGGTTAATTACTGCGTGCAGCAGTCCTGACCACTCACGTTGGCCTCTGCCCACTGTCCGTCCCCTCTCGCTACCGTGAGATGAGATGCCTCTAAACTCATTCCTGGCCCTTTCTTACGGCACCAATAACGCTCTGGAAAAGGAGAGAAGGATGGGATGGGGAAACCAACTAGCGGTCGTGGCCGCCGTGCTGGAGACAGTGATTTCACGCCGAATTTCCCCTCCGCACGCGCCTGTCCAATCGACTCCGTCCGAGTCTGTCCGGAGGAAAGCGACGGGCTCGGGCTGAATTCGGCTGTGGTTGGCGTGCTGGAGAGACGACCGGGGGTGGTTTGAAGCTGATTTAGTGTGGTTTTTTAGGGTCGTCGCTGAACAGTTGAGTGGGACACAGCCAATCGAAGCGCGGATTTCCTTTCCCTAGTTGGGAGACCGGTCATCATCGACCAGAGAGGCATGGATAGATGGATGCGTTGAGATCGCTCGTGCTGACGGTTGCACAAGACCCGGGAGTTGGGGGCCATATCACATTCCGGCCGGAGAAGTAGAGATCGATCAGCACGGAATTATTTGCCTTTTGCCAAATGTGTAATTGTCTTCTAGAATAGCAAATACCCCCTTCCCGTAGATTTATCTCCCTTTGTTCGGGGGGGCGTCAAGCTACTCACTAGCCTAGAAATTGTCCTCGACCGGTTATTCCCGTGGCCAACGTTGCACAGCAGGGGGGGGGAACGGGGGGCGCAATGTAATCCTCGTCCATTATCCGGAGATTCAGCATCCGCGTGAGCAGCTAGACAACTAGATCCTAAGGAAGAGCAGGGGTCATCAGGGGGCGCCAGGGTTAGTGTTTTTAGATAGTACGGCGTGCTGAGGCAGAGAAGAAAAAAAAGAACTGAAGGGAGTGGAGGAGTCTGCCTTAGTGCCTGTTGACCACCATCGGAGCAAACTAGCGCCCTGCTAAGGTGCAAGTAGTAAGGCGACAGACCGGCTACCTAACTAACATCTGCGCCATGCCCAGTGCACGCTGCCTCGGTACTACCATCCTGGCGGCTGCAGGTTATCGACTGCTGAAGAATGAAGCAGTTCGCCGGTGCAGTGACTTGGGAAGCGGTCCTTCCTTGGGGCGTGCATGGCAGCTGCAGGTACCGCCGGAAACCTGACAGGTGAGTAGTCGCTAGTAGCCTAGACGGGGTCTCATAGTACTGGAGAGTGGAAATGAGACATTGGGGGGAAAGAGAGGGGAACAGAGAGAGACGGTTGGTTAGTAGAAGAGTCCAAGGCCGTCCGTCGAGCACCGGACCGATAGCGATCTCAGTCATAAGCGACCCGAGAGGAGGTTATCCACGCATTGGCGGTACAAGAGAAGGCGGCCCCACAGTCAGGACCGGAGTAATTCCTATCCTGCTTTGAATTTAGTTGTCTCTCCCATGATCAATCAATCAATCAATCCATCAATTAGAGTGGAGAGGGGGGGGGGTTCATGGACAAGTCTCGTCCGAGGCTCACACTGCTCCGACGAAACATACACATGATATGAATTGGTAGGAAAAATAATGGTACCACGTAATGACGGGGATGTGTCGAATTGTCGATAGATTAATTAAAGGAAAGACAGAAGACGATAGAGAGAGAGAGGCAAAAAAAAGAGGGGAAGCGAAAGACAAGACGGATCGAGGTGATCTCCGTGCATTTACGCTGTTGAGTTTAGCGTGACCCGGACGGGCCCTTCAACTCGTTGAAATCCTGAGCTCTGCTCTCTCCGCGGTTCACTCCGGCGCCAACTCTAGACCAACTCCTGTGAGGTGGAGATTCCACGACTTGTCATTTGTCAATTGGCATCCTCGGGCCATTTGGGAATTTCCGGCCCAGGGAAAGAGAAAAACATAGCGTGCTGGTTTGAGTACTTTGTAGAGTGGATTAGCAGCAGCAGCAGTAGTCTAGTTAGTGTAGTAGTGTCTCTCAAGTTTAGTCTAGTCTAGTCTGGCTGTCCGCGAAATTGGAGAGGAGAAACAACACTAACCAGGATGCTATGGCACGAAAGTACCTATGGGCGTAGGACTCTGCATGCTCTGCAGCGCCAGGGCCAGCGCCACTGGGTTCCTGCTCCAAGCAAAAGGTTTGCCCAGGATGCCCAGGGCTGCGTTGTAGCAGGATGGCGCTGGTCGGCGATAGCTGCGGTGCAAGTTTGAACGACCTCCCGATTGGATCCATGACCCTGGCCATATTCAACTCAAGGTGAATAACTCCGTCGGGGCCAACCATCTTTGCCGTCTACCCTGCTGTATACTCCGTCAGGATGAGCTACAGCCCCGCAAGATCTGCTGTATGTACGACGGCTGCGGGTGTCGGGCCGTCGGTAGCGGACTTCCAAGAATGACTAGATAGATCCAGCAGTATGGCCTTGTGTCTGGCTTTGAATGATCACACACACACACACACTCTCTCTCTCTCTCTTTCTCTCTGGGTCCCATAATGATGTGCACATGGGGTGGATGGGCCGGTCTTAGTTTCCTATCTTCCAGTCAGAAAGAGAGAATAGATACACAGGCAAAACTAAGCTAAAAAAAAGAAATTAGAAAATAAATTTGAAAGTCGGACAGAAAAAGAGGGACGAAAAGCAAAGCAAAAGGAACTTGTGAAGAAGAAAAACAATTCAAAAATTATCAGGTAAACATAAAAGAGTAAAAGACTGCGCAGATCCTCATCTTAGACTGCACGGCCCTGAGCGATCCCCGGCTGGTAACACACTGAGACTAACTCCGACGGTCATTCAACCTGGTCGATCATTGATGTCCCGGCACAAGCTCGGAGGGACAGTGTTGCTCATCCTGTCAGTAGTGACGCTGATGTACTTCTTTCAATTTCACTTTGTGTAGTAACTCACGGAAATGTCAACCAGGTGTGGATAACTATCGCACTGACACACCCGCCAGATGACTAGTCTGGTTTTTTTTTTATGGCGCTCAACACAGACCGCCAGGTGCATGGTGCTTGTGAGAGTGTTGAATGCCAGATAGATGTGCATTCGGTCTTACCTTCAACAGCCAATACACTTTCATTATCAACTTACAGTAGTCGTGCTTCTCAACTCTGTCGGTCGGTTGGACATGTGGCAGGGACATGACAGGCGGCGGGGCGCTGCTTGGTAGCAGCAATCGGTCAGTCAGCCAGACCTTCCAAATTCTCATCAATCTTGTATGGCGTAAGAGCTAAAGAAGCAAAGACCGGGAGGGAAAGAAGCAAGCTCCCCAGGTTTCAAGGTTGCTTGCTTGCTGCACCCTGTCATGCCTGACATCCATGGCACACACACTACCAGATAGCTAGCTCATCATTGGATGTTTCTGGATACGCTGTTCAATCCTGGATCCAAACTAGCCAAAACATCCACCTTCAATGTTCATAGCATGGATGATGAATGGACAACCATCAACAGATGGCTACACAGGGATAGTCCTGAACTAGACGCGCTTAACGGTCGGAAATAAAAAGCGACTTGTCCAACAAAATGAAACCCAGAATCCCCTCATCGGCCGTCCTACTCGATCCGGGACACCCCAACCTGTCAACAAAAAATTGATTTCCCACCTCCCCGTAGTTTCTCACCGTAACACCTTACTAGGAGATAGTGAGTAGGCTTGGTGTAAAGTAAAGTTGTAGTACTCGTAATACTCTCCTCGGGCCGGGGGTGATGAGCGACAGAAAAAGAAAGAAGGCAGACAAGGCCTTGTCTCCAACAATGGGAAGCTTCTACTTTCTCACCTTCTTTTTTTTTTTTTTTTTTTTCTGTCCTCCCGTACCTCTGATACTGAAAGAGTAATCCATAGTCTAGTCTAGTCCAGTCCAGTCCAATCCAAATCAGTGGGGGGGCGGGTGTGAGTGTGAGTGTGAGTGAAGGGGAGTTTGGGCCTCCCAAAAGTGGGACAGAGAAGAGTGTCGTGGACCAAGATCGCTAGTCTCCTCCACCTCACGCAAGGGGTCGCGAGGGAGAGTTGCTGCAGGCCCGCAGGAAGAAGGTTCCCGGGCCTATCGTCTGCGCCCCCCTCCTCCGTCAGCCGAGCATGAACAGCTGGAATGATAGGGCTTGTCAGTCAAATGACAGTCGCCCTTCCCCTCCCCTCTTGCTCCCTCTACTCGCCGGAAAAGAAACGATGAACCAGCGGTGAGGCCTGGAGGACTGTCCTTTTTGGCTGTTGAGTTCATGCCCTTGCGCCCAAAAAAAAAGATCCTGTGCACTTCATGACCGTGAATCCAATTACACCGGATCGTTCGCGATCCCGGCTTGAAACGATCAGGGGTCAGTCAGTCAACCGCGAGAGTCGAGCGATAATTAAGAAAAATTACTGTAACGTTGGAGTCAAGGAACTTGGTCAATGCCTCACCGGCTCCATTCTTGGAGCTAGATAGATGATGTACATCAGGGTACCCATAATCATCGTGCGGGAAGAGCCCACTTCCCTGGGTGATGATGGATCAGGATACTCCATCGTGACTCCATAGAAGCTCTGCACCAACCTCCCTCAGGACGAAGGTTTCGCCGATCTGAGACAGATAGATAGATAGATTAATTCATACCTACCTCTTCTTCTCACCTATCTGCTGGAGAGACGGGTAAACGGTGTGAATGGACTGGTGCCAGTTATCATGGGCGCTTTCCTGTCTATTCATCCATCCTGACGTAGCTCGATTAGGTTCCAATGAGCCACCAGACCTGCGTAGGATAGACTAAACCCGGACGAATCTGGAAATTAACTCCAGATCCCTCACATTGACGACGAGCCCAATACCTGGCAGCACGACTATACTACTAGTCGTAGCCCAGGCTAAAGCTGGCTCGTGAAACGCCAGCATTCCACCAATGACAACCCCAGTCCCATGCATCGGCGGGGAACACCCATTCATCCTCAGCGGAGAATTAGTTTAGGAGGAATGAGGTCGGGGCAGACTGGCCAGGGTCGTGGTCGATTACCCGGGGTTGGGCGCTTGACCGACTCTGCTGGTCTGATGTATCCAACGAGCCGCCTCATCGGGTGAGACGAAGAGTCTTTCCGCCACCTGCTATTGATTGAGAAAAAAATTGGAGGCAAAAAGCAAGAAGAAAGGGAGGTTGGATTTTCATTCCGACTGGGACAGCTCCTAGAAGAGCGGTAGAAGAGAAAGATGCTGGTTTCTTTTTCAATTATTTTTCTTTTTCTTATAATTCCTCTTCCAAAATCTTCCTTGCTCTCCCCCTTTATTGGAAAATAATGGTTGGGCGAAAGAAGGGAAGGGGGGGAAGAGAGGAGTTAGTTCCATTGGTGATAGACTGACAGTACTTACCTACTAAACTGTACAGTAAGTATGAGTCCTTCCAAGAAGCTACAGTAAGTAGGGCAATGCAAATGAAGAGAGCGGCCAGACTCAGCCGAAAACAGTAAAAGCGCATGATCTGGCGATGGAGCTGCGGGCTGCTCCGTACCAGGTATCCATGTAGGTCCGTCCGTACCTACTGGAAGAGCTGTCTGTCTGTATGCAAGCAGGTAGGCAGGACCGGGATTAGAGTATTCTGGACGTAACCGGTCGGGAATCTGAAGACAACTGACAGAATTTTAGACCGAAGCTAGTTAGTCACAAAACTAGGATGTCTTTGCTCTTGAGCTTCCCTACCGACCGAAAAAAAAGACGACAAGTGACGGGGGTGTGGATGTATGTGTGTGAGTGTGAGTGGGTGTGGGTGTGGGTGTGGGTGTCTGTGTGTATCTGTCTGTCTGTCTGTCTGCCTGTGTGTGTAAGAGAAGACGAGCGGACTTGATCGACTGGATGCTCGCACGCCACCCTGCCTGCGTGGTTGTCTCTCAGCCAGTAGTTTGAACGGCCATCTGCAGGAATCCCTGTCCTTCTGCCTCATCCTGGTCGCTTCTTCTTCTTCTTCTTCTGCTCTGTGCAACCAAGAAGTGGGCTGCGCTTGCTTGCATGACCTTTACCCGTTTGGAGGCATTTTGTCGCGATTAACTTCTGGACTTGGGCTTGACGGGCAGAAGTGTGAAATTATGCCAGGTTCATGGGATTATGTTATGAGATTATGGATTAGTACGAAAGTAGTCCCTTAGTCCCTTAGTAGTAGTAGTACGTAGCAGCAGCACTATGGGAGGACCTCAACCCCTCTTTTTTACTTTCAGATCGATTTATTAGCTGATTTACTGATTGATCCCTTGACGATTAAATGGTTAATCGCCCTTTTTCTTCTCTCGATCTGTTGCCGCCTCACAATCTCCCAACAAATCCCGGCGACATTACTTCATCTACAGTAGATTTTTTTTTCTTAATTTTTCCACCCTACCAGCTGGGCCGACTTATCTTCGGCTATGACCAGTCACACCAGACTCATCTGATTGTGGTGACTTGTCAGCCCTTATCCCAGTCGAATTGAACCACTTTTAGTCAGAAGCGAAGGGAAGGTGACGCTGGGCGGGGCCCGCACCCTAACGCCCTCCAGATCGTCCCGAAAGCCTTAAATTATTTATCGCACACACCACTAGCCCCAAAGGCCAAGCCCCCGGGCCAATAGAGCTCTTGTCCCCCCGAGGGGAGGCTCCACTTGGCCGCGAGGCTATTCCTGGCTGGCGTCTGCTAGTCTGCCCCTAGCAAAGATCTCGTATCGACGGGCTCGTCCAGACTTGACAGCGATGAAGGAGAATGGCTAGTTCGGTGGATCACGACCGAAAATCTCAATATTATTTCATTGCGACGGTGTTGTCTATGTTAGGTAATACTCTTACGGCATTCGTCGGGATAAAAACAAGATAGTAATATAAACCTCCTCAATAATAATAATCCTGATATTTAATGAAGGGTAACAAAAGTGAGCAGAAAAGCAGATAGATAGGATGGGAGATTAACCACATCAAGATACTACTAGTGTATAGTCAAGAGGGATTGTTCGGGGTTGGGTAATATTGCATCCCTTGTAAAGAAAATCTCTTGGTGTGCATCTCCTCAACCACTCACGCATTTCCCTCACTTCCGACGCTTGCTCGATCGCGCGCGCGCTCTCTCATCTCTCATCATTCTCTTTCTCTCTCTCTCATCCTCATAATTTTTTCTGATCCCCCCTCCTTGCCATGTCACCGCCATTTTGAAGGCGGCCCTTTTTTCGGCGGTTCTCTCGTTTCGAGGCTAGAAGGACACATTGTGATAGTTGATAGTTGATAGTTGTTGGATCTCAAGGTTTTTCGCTTTCAGATAGTTCGTTGGTCTGTGTTGAACGCTTCCCGCTGCTATACATACACTTACTTTCACCTATGATCCACACACCGTTCACATCTTGCATCAGCTCCATTGTTGCTGCGATGGCGGGCTTTGTATGACCTGCCTAGACACTCTAAGTATGACTACTGTATGTGCATCTTTGTGGTCCCCAAGACCAACATTTCCAGGCCTTTGGTCTTACTAGCCAGTAATCCTTCTTCTTGTGATTCGTTCCCTGGCTGCTCTGGGCCATTCTGGCGCCCTTCTACTGGTGGCGGATCAGAATCCACATTTGCGTATGGACTATCTACGGAGCAGGTACCTTTCATGCATTGAGCTCGTCACTGATATGACTTGCCGTCAGCACTCTACTTAGGCAGCGCCAGACTGACTCGTGCGGGTTAAGGATTAAACACCAGAAATAAGAATACCTTACAGCATGTAGGCTGGCCGGTCGGCAAGCATGGTTATCGTTCAACCCGCACCATCGGACTACATACTACGTATCTAGTAGTACTTGCACACACACACACGCACTACCTACCTTAGATAATAGTACAGGAACGCCTGTCCACTGCCATCCATTAATTAACAGTCGTTCTGGGTATCTAGTACCTACTGTCAGTCCTACCAACGGTACGTCCACATTAGGCAATTTCTGGATCCATGGATGCTTGACCATTGGTTCGCCGCCCCCGTGACAGAGATACGGCTTTGAGCCATTCCATGGGACGACGCGGTGTGGGACCCGGGCTCAATCGTGGAGACAGCTGTTCGAACCTGGAACTGAACTGGAACACGCCTGTCATTCCGTCATCTGGTGGTTGCTTTGCTTCCGTGGTTCTTCACAGCCCGATCTAAGCACTACTGCAGCGCTGCTGCTTTGGCTGCCTAGGCTGCTGGCATTTTTTTGAGACATCATTCTCACACGTCGTAAGATGGTTGATCCTCCGATCACGTTTCGAACTTGCGATAGACTTTGAACAGACTTAATGAAAGAAAAAGGACAATGAAAGATGAATTAGAAAAAAAAAAAAAACCAAAGCCAGACTGCACCGAAGCTGGGCTAATTGACTAAATTTCAGACCGACCAAATCAGCTCCGAGGAACGGAGCCCAAAAAAATACATGGGAGAATAATTCCATCCAATTTTCTCTGTTTTAATTTTCTTCTTTTATTACGCTCTCTTATTTTTTATTTTTTATTTTATTTTATATTTATTTTTTTCAAATTACCCTCTTCTCCATTTCCCTCTTTTTCCCTCTCCCTTAGTTTGTGTTGCTTTCGATCGTCTTCCCATCGATCCAGCATCATCCCGGCAGCGCAGGACGATCGAATGACTTACAGCAACGCGATCGGTCCCAACAGTTCACAGTGGCTCCCGACTATCGCAGTCAATTGGAAGTGAAGGACTTACCAACTCTTTTCCCTTTTTATTATTTCATTTTATTTTAGTGACCTTTTTTTTACTTTGCCTTTCTCTCTTTTCTTTTTTTATTTCCTTCCCAAAATACCCATTTTCGTCATCTCTCAATTTTCCCTTTTCTATACCTTCGTCTCTACTGTAGTGGTGTAATGACCCCCTTCTCCGAGTCTTTTGGGGCTTCCTCCACCCTTGGAGAATTTGATTACCATGATCAATTTTTTTATTTGAATTAAAATTTAATCTTCTTTTTTCTGCAGTGGTAATCAGGAGCGAGTTAGTAGGGAGTAGACATTGAATGAGCCCGTCTTATTTCAGATGGGGAGTCCCTAATCAGATCGGTCTCCCGAGTTGGTCAGTAGGCGCTTCTGTTTTGATCTACTCTGGCTTTGCCCGCGTTGAATTGTTTCTTAATGGTTGCTCGACCCTGCAGAACAGGACGTCTTCTGCTTCTTCTGTGCCATCACTCTTCTGTCCATCCAGAACTCGGGTGTCTCTTTGTTTCTTCCACTTGAGCCATCGATCTCATTGTTCACATCATCATCATAGTCATTAGCTATTGTTATTCCCACGGGTACGTGATCATTAATTTTCTTTTTATTCTCCCCCCTCCAAGTCTGACATCTCCTGCGCATGTCTGGTTATTTTCCCTACGTATCGTGTCTGTCTTGTTGCCAATACCACCTCACCTATCAATTTTGCCGCTACTCTGTTTTTCCCACCCCCTCTCTCCCCTCTCTCTCCGTCATTCCCACCATCGTGTTCCCCTGGAGCCAATCTGAGGCCAGTGTGCAGACACCGCGTCGGTTGGATCATCGCCGTCCTAGCCCAAACGGTGGTTCCTGTCCGGCGTCTTGTTTAGCTTATCCGGCTGATGGTCCTTGCTTCGTGGCGGATTCGCGGAATCCTAACTGTCTGAGCTTGACACAGCACTTGTGGACTGGACCCTGCCAGAAGGAACAGCCAGAGAGTGGGAGCACCAGTACCAGCACCGGCAGCAGCCTAGCAGGAAGCAGCAGCAGCAGCAGCAGCAGCAGGAGCACCAGCACCAAGATCCCACGGTGTAGTCTCTCCGCTCTTCCGCAAGACGCACGGTCGTTGTCTCCCAGAAAATCCCACTTCCCTTCTTCTTCTGTTGCTCTTTTTTAGTTGCGGGATCCACACCTGACTATTTCCCTTTCTGCTTATTTTTCCCTTTTTCTTATTCTAATTTCATCGTGCCTCTTTTTGATTTTTATTTACATATTTTTTTTCTTTTCCTTATTTTACCACTTTAATCGTGCATTTTTTTTTATCTATTTTCTTTCTAATTTACTCTGATGACTTTCTTTTCTTGATTTATTCCTTTTTCAGTCTCTTCGTTAATCCCTCCCCCTCTTAGCTGTTGGGGGATTTTGCTGACACCTCTTTCTATTTTGATTTTTTTTTATTTTTATTCCTTTTTTATTTCCTTTTCTTTCTTTCTTCCTTTTTTTTTTTTTTTTTCTTTCCCTTTCTCCGTTTCATTAAAGAGAAAAGAGACGGACCCAGGACGACTACTTAGTACATAGTTATAGTGACAGACGGTCCCAGTGATCCACTGCTCGGTCCCTCTCCAAGTTCCCCTTTGCCTCGTTCTTCAGAACCGACACCAAACGGGACCCGCGACCAAACGGACCCGGCCGGGGCTGACGCCTAGATTAATACATATAATAGAGCAAAAAGGGCCAAACGCAAAAAGGACAGCCAACGAGCGGGAACAAGCTATAAGCACCAGAGACATTCTACGGCAGACAATTGCCTTGCAGCTTCTCTTACATTCCCGCGCCGCAGGTCTCAAAAGAAACTGGTGATCGAGAAACGATCCAAACACACGTGCTGGTGGTATGTGAGTGTATTTTCCTATTCTCTCTCTCGTTGCGCTTTTCTTCCCTTCCACCTTGACACGCGCGCACGCGCTCTTTCCCCGTGAGGCGAAAGTCGCGGGGTGATTTGTTTCTTGTCTTGTCTTATGTCTTGTCTTGCCTTGATCTCGACCATTTCCTGCTGTGTGAGAGTTCTGTTGTTGCTGCTGCTGCTGCTGCTGCTGCTTCTTCTGCTGCTGTCCTTGCTGCGGTACGCGCCCAGCCGCCCGAGGACCAACCCCCAATGGTCGTTGCCGCTCCCTTGGATCGATGAGGACACCGAACTACTGCAGATACGCTGGACTCTGTCTATGCTCCACCTGCGACAGAGCAGATTTAGACGTGTCGTGGTTCGAAGTCTGAGAAGAAAGCATACCTTCCTCCCTTTCTAGAATATCCTTCTCTGCCCAGCACACCCACCGCCCCTCCCTTCCTTGGTTGCTTTCCACCTTGACACCCGATTTCCATCGTTTTGGCTGGGTGTTTCGGCCGTCTTTTCGCGGGCTTCGGTTGCACCCGTCAGCCGGAGATCCTCAGGCTGGGCTTGGATTGACTCTCTTCTGCTGGCCGGTCCAGCGCCAACCCAAACCCAACCGAAACCCACCAGCCTCCCACTAAAACGCGGAAGCTGAGCGGCTGGCCCCCCTCTCCCCTCCCTTCCTTCACAGTACTACGTACTAGATACTAGTCAGTAGTACTACTTCCATAGTACTATCTACTGGTCTCTCTACCACTATCCCACTCCCACTCCCACTGGGTCTACCGTACCGAGTTCAAGGACGGTCTGACCATACTTTCCCCTCCCGAACTGAACCCAACCTACTACCTGTTCTCCCTCCCCCCCCTCTCTTTCTCCCCTCCTCGGCCCATCCCATTTCCCTCATCCACTCGTTGGCCATCCATGGGTGAAAAGCTGTCTCTAATTGCTTCCCCTCCCCGCCCCTTCAGCTCCGACCACACACCTATCAATCCTCCTAGGGAGGACAGCAGATAGAACAACAGAACCTCACACACACCCATCCACACACACCACGTTGAATCATTGCGTTGGTACATTCTCCCTTTTTCTGATTTGGTCTTATTTTTATTCATATTCTATTTCTCTTATTTCTTTTCTTTCCTTTCCCTTCCCCCCTCTCCCCGCCCACCGATTTAAACGGGTTTTCAAGGCGGATCGGTCGCGGTCCAGAAACCCCGGCGGCTGCAGAGAACCTCAGGCTTAGCCCGGGGGCGCCTGCGTTTGCTGTTTCTGCCCCAGCCTCCACCTTTCGCCCATGATCTGCTGCTGCGCCGGCGGCGCTGCAATCATTCCCGTCTGCCCTCCACCGCCTTGGTCCTTCTGCTCGGTCATGATCGCCCACGTCGAGAGTGTCTGACATTTGCCCATCCCATCTGTTGCCCTCTTTTTCTTTTCTTTCCTCTTTGGTTTTTATTTTTCTCTTTTTTCCATTTTCTCCCTAAATTCCTTTTTCTTTTTCTTTTTTTCTCTCTTTTTTCTTATTTCCATTATCCATTTTTGCCTTTTTTCTTTTTTTACCTTTTCGCTCACCTCTTTTCCTTACCCAAAATTAACCTGCCCTTTTGGATTTCCCTCTTCCCAATTTCCACCCTAACCCCAGTAATTTCCATCGACCGACTTCCTTGGTCCGGATTACTATTTTTTCCTGGTCCCCACCGGTCTCCCTTGGCCTCTCCTCCGTTGCTGTACCATCCCTTCCGTTTGACGCCTTCTTATACATACACCTCCGCCTCTGCTTCCCTCCACCATTCCCCCCTCCATCAATCACGACTTCGTCTCTTGTCTTGCTTCTTTCCTGTTTCCCCCCTCTACGTGGCTATGTGGACGAACTGAACGACTTTCTTACTTACGCCTGCTGTTTCCCCCCATTACTCTTTTCTTTTTTCATGACTCATTATCTTGCCTGTTACTACTGTTTCTCTGTCTCTGCCAATTCGCTCGCATGAGGTTATTGACCCGTTCCTAGAACTGTCAGTGCCTGTATCGCCTCCCGTTCATCGACGACCTGCTACGACCTATTACGACGCCTTAACGTCCCTCTTCCCTCTACTCGTCGCAGAATCACCGCCATTCGCCCGCTTGACGCGTCTCAATCCTGTGCTACCGCTTTTGGTTGCAAGTCACCCAAGGCCTTTTGACGTTTGATGCTGGACTGTCACGTCGCCTTCTCCCGCTCTGTTCTTACGACTTGAAACGAGACCCATGATTCTGTGCTTCTAATTTGGCTGAGCGATTTCTGTTGACCACCCGCAAGCGCTTGTTGTCCTGCTTTCATGGTTTCGCCTGTGACGACCCAAGATTCTTGAAAGTATCTGGATTTAGATTTCTGTCAGTACTCACTGCATAGCGATTTTTCGTCCAGTTGCGCCGGCCATCTTCAAGCGTGTTACGGTTACGACTTCCACGAGCTTGCCACGATTGCACATCCTTGCATGTTCTGCATTGCCTGTTAGAAGCTTCTCATTTGTTCGGCTCACCCGCCAACTTGATCCTCTTGTATCTGACCCAGTCTATTGGTCGCGATACATTAACAACAAGTCACATCCCAGCCCAGGAAAAAACAAACACCCCCTAAAAAGAAGTTCGCTTTGTTGTTTGCATGCTATAGTCAGATCGTACCTTTGCGAACTGACAATTACCCTTTGATAAAAGACCAAAAAACAAGAACCGACAGCTTTCACCTTCTCACGGTACGCCGGACACATCGTTGAGTCCGACGTCCGACCGCTCCCGTTTCGCCTCACTTTTCAAGACCGTTACCCCCGCCAACCGAAAAGCTGGAGCTGCCGTCGATTTCGCAGGTCCACACCAGAGGTCCTGTTGATATTCCTTGGTACAACCACCACGCTGCAGAGCGACCCCTATTGTCTGGCGACAAACTCCCAGCTCTCAGTTTACCAACG
This sequence comes from Aspergillus vadensis CBS 113365, assembly GCF_003184925.1. NCBI lineage: Eukaryota > Fungi > Ascomycota > Eurotiomycetes > Eurotiales > Aspergillaceae > Aspergillus > Aspergillus vadensis. Next base: position 158,382 of record NW_020292078.1, read on the forward strand.
GCCACGCAGGCCATCTCGGGCCAGTCCTATCGGGCTAGCTACGAAGACGCGTCGGCCCTTGGTTCCAACAACACGAGCACTCGAACAAGTTTATCGGGAGCTGCGCCTGTAGTTAGTGAAGCTAGAAGCCCGCCGCCTACGTCTGCAGACCTCACGGCCGGTGGTCAGGGCCGGCTTTCATTGGATTCCTCGACTCAGGAGTACTCGCTCCAACAAAACCCCGTTAGTGACGGATTCTATCAAAACCAGACTTCACTTGGCAGCATGAACCAAACACAATCCTACATCGATGTCCACTCATCGCACCTGTCATCCGCTCAGCCGTATGCGCCTCATGCCGCAACTGCGGGAGGGTTAGCTCATTACCAGTACCAGCAGCCACCCGTTCTGCAGCCAGCATCAACCACCTATGGCCCGGCAAGCTCGTACTCTCAGTATGCTTACCCTGGTGGAGTGACCTCCTCTCAGGGAGGTCCGCAACCCCCGACCACCTCCATGAGCAGTGGTGTCCCAACCCAGTTGTTGCCTCTACCAGGTACGTTCTACCCCAAAGGTCATGGTCAGCTAAACTTTGAAGCTAACTGCATTTCTGTAGCCGTAACAACACATGGTGCTGTTCCGACAGCGGGTTATGGGAACACGACCGGGACCCCCTTGCAAGGGTATGTCTATGATCCCACTGGCCAAGTAGCCCCACCAGGAGCGAAACCGCGCGTTACTGCCACCTTGTGGGAAGACGAAGGCAGCCTCTGCTATCAGGTGGAAGCCAAGGGTGTCTGTGTGGCAAGAAGAGAAGGTAAGCTTGACTTTGGCTGCTCCTTTTTAGCTTTTGTGCTGATGTTGTATTCACAGACAATCATATGATCAACGGCACAAAGCTCCTGAACGTCGCAGGAATGACCAGAGGTCGCCGTGATGGTATTCTGAAGAGTGAGAAGGTCCGACACGTTGTCAAGATTGGGCCCATGCATCTGAAGGGCGTCTGGTACGACCCCTGAATTGCTCGTTTTCCATGCATCAGGACTAACTATATCTTGCTTTAGGATCCCCTTCGAGCGTGCCCTCGAATTCGCCAACAAGGAGAAAATCACGGATCTGCTGTATCCCCTATTCGTTCACAACATTGGTGGTCTTTTGTATCACCCGACGAATCAGAGTCGGACGAACATGGTGGTGCAAGAATCGCAACAGCGGCGATTGGAGGGCCCTCAGGCTGCGCGAGCATCTCAGGGGCCTCAGCCCTCGACTTTGCACCATCATCACTCCCTGCAGGGCACAGTTCCTTCGCACATGCCGCAACCCCACACCATGGCGTCTCAGGCCGGTGCTCGGCCGACACTCGATCGAGCACACACATTTCCCACGCCTCCTGCTAGTGCCTCGAGCCTCATGCCGATCAGCAATCCCAGCAACTCCTATGACTGGAACAACCAAGGGATGAACTCGGGCGTGCCGAACTCCCAGCCGCTCTCCATTGATACGGCTCTGAGCAACGCCCGGTCAATGCCGACGACACCTGCCACCACACCCCCGGGCAGCAACATGCAGGGAATGCAGTCATTCCAAGGCCAATCCGGGTACGAGTCGAAACCATATTACTCTGCTGCCCCGCCTTCTCATCCCCATTATGCTTCTCAGCAACCTATGACTCAGACTGGTATGGCTTCCTATGGACAAACGATCCCGTCTCACCCTTACATCAAGAGTGAGATGGGACCCCCGTCAAGCCGGACGCCTGGCGGCCAGCCGGAGACGGATGCACCTGAGGTGAAGCAGGAGCGCTATGCCCACAGTAATGGACATGTTGGAAGCAATGGAGCTGAGCAAGTGCCGGAGCATGAGTCGGAGTATGTGCAGCATGACAATTCTGGATATAACACCAACCGGGGCTCCTACACATACACCACCAACACTTCGGTGGGCAGTCTGGCGGGTGACCACTCCCAACTTACCCCGGAGATCACGGGTTCTCCTACCCAACAAAACGGGTCTGAACGCATGACACCCCGTACGAGTGGTGGGCCTCCTCCCCCTTGGGGCTCCGGATACAACACCCCTCCGCGCCCCGCCGCTGCTAGCAGCCTATACAACATCGTGAGCGACACCAGAGGGACATCGGGCAATGGCGCGACCTCTGACAATTACTCCGTGGCTTCAAACTCTGCTCCTGGATACTCGACAGGCATGAACGGATCTTTAGGCTCCACTAAGCGGATGCGGGAAGACGATGACGTGGATCGCATTCCTCGACCGGACAGCCGAGGAACGGAGTATGATAGCAAGCGCCGTAAGACGCTGAGCGAGGTCGGCGGTCCCGTTGGAGGTGTGCCCCTTGGGCTCCAGCCCATGAAGGCTGGCGGTGTTATGGCCCGTCGTCGGTAACCGTCCACTCCAGGAGTCGTCTTTCCTGACTAGGTGAAGACCTGGAGCATCACAAAGAATTAAAAAAGAAGAAAAAAAAATCTCCCAAGGAAAGACAAAATTCTAGTTCTGTTATGGGTTATTATTTTCCATTCCGTGGAGTGAATTGTGGGGCTTTTCACGTTCCTGATTGTTGTTTTTAACTCTTATAATAGACTACACATTCAGCACGGCAGGGTATGGGATATGAAGTGAGTGGGTGGGAGGCCATTCGTCACCACCCGAGCGCTTCAACAATTGCATTCGACAAACAGCGCCCTATTTGTGTCTTTGCCTTTTGCGTTTGTTGCATGGTTTCTCGATGGACTGATTGAACAGTGCCTGGTCACCGGCACTGGTTGGGATGGGTGCATTGCTTGGTTCCTCCGCCAGCCAGGTTTTCGATCGTTTTTATGTCTTATGTTGCTTCACCTTGGAGGGTTCCCCAGCGGATGGGTAGCCTACTCGCAAGGGGTGTGTTATCTGGGTTGTTCATGGAGCAGCGTTGGGACTGCGCGCTTCGCTTTTCTCACTTTCTCTACGGATCAAGCGAGGGATGGTCAGCGTTACGGTGCTTTTTGGTCATCTTATGGTATGGTATGTGTGTGTGTGTGTGTGCGTGTGCGATTGTTTCCGACCGGTTATATTTAACGACCATGAAGTCACGAATTTCCTTGATGAGAACATTTTTCCTATTATATTGTTGTGGCTTTTCTCCATTCCTGCATCTTAGGACCGTTGGTCCTAGGTTTTTGTGTTTCTGTTCTGACTGTATGGGCATTTAAAAATTCCATGGGCTATTCAAGAACGATTGCAGACAGTATGATCGTAAGAGATTCTATTTATGCTATACATCTACGTAGACGATTTGGTGTTCGAATCGGTAACGGCATATAGGGAAGTCGGGGCTGTGAGAGATGAGGGGGAAAGAAAGAAGGGAAGCAATGTCATTATGGCCTGATCTGGCTCGGCGACTCAAATCCACGCATCATCCTTCTCTCCCTCCCTCCATCCTTCCCTCCTCTGTTTCCATTCTTCTCTTTCTCCCCTTCATCTTCTCTCTCAATATTGCGTTTTGTCTTTCATTCCCTCCTCTTGATGCCTTTCCCTGATTTTCCGCGCAAGTTCTAGCACCCTCGAGTGAATCTCTGGGAATGCGGCAACTAGACCTAAATTATCTGCCAGCGTCCGGCCTCGCCCATAGTTGAAGGGCTGACCATCCAGATCGGTGATCATGCCGCCCGATTCTTCAAACACCAGCATGCCGCCAGCATGATCCCACGCATAGGCACGATACTCGGTGCTTCGGGGGATACGGACCATCACGTTGCACCCGCCCACCACGAGGGCCGCATACTTGGCTTGCATGGACCAGAGATCAGTAACTGGTTTGGTAACACCCAGTCTCTCGCGAACAACCTGGTGTAGCCGCTGATCAATGTAGGGGCTCTCCATGCTCTCTGCAAATACCAGATCGGGCTGGCCGGTATCGGTCCGTGCCAGGACGTTGTACACCTTCACGGCGGGCTGCAGGCGCTCCTTACTCATCGGACGCTTGTACGCTCCATGGCCCCGGACTGCCGACAGCATAATTCCGTACCCATTCCGATCGACCGTGTCTTCGTGGACTACGGTGCTGTGGAAGTGCAGGTTGGGATATCCGACCACGCCGACCTTCTGCTCGCCGTTCTCGATGAGCGCCACGGAAACAGCATACTGACGGCCTTGAATGAACGACGCTGTCCCGTCAATGGGATCCATGATCCAGGTACGCGTATGACGGGCTCCTTCTCCATTGCCACCCAGGTCAATGATGCTTAGCATCTCTTCTAGCGACGACGGGGCTGCGACGATTTCTTCGCTCTCGGTATCATGCAATTGGGTTGTGGATACCAGCTGCCACACTCGGTCGGCTAGTGCGGGATCATTCCGCAGGGCTGATGCTGATTCCTCCCCGACGAATTTGTCGCTGGGAAAGTTGTGGCGGATTGCGCTAATCAGAATGGCTTGTGACGCAAAATCGGCTATGGTCACTGGAGACGCGTCTGCCTTGTCGGTAGATCCCTTGTCGGCCTCGGCCAGCATAGTCTTGGTGACTATACTGGCTCGCTGGACAGCGAGACAGGCCACTTGAAGCTCTCTAGTGAACGGTGAATGGGCCATTGTTGTTGGTGTATGTTGGCTTGGCTAATTTGCACTGACTTGCTGGTTAGATACTGGCTAGCGGCGCGCGTAAATGCGCCAGTCTGCCGTACATACCTTCCTGGTCTTCGGTTGCCACAGCGCTATGACCACTGCCTATTTGCAAATTCTATTCGGCCTCTGAGAGGATGGCTGGGAAGTTTCCACAGTATGCCTGGAGAGCTAAGAGTGAAGGAATCAGATAAAGAGAGAGTGAGACAAGCGAAAACAAGAAAAGGCAATGGTGGGTATTGATCGCTGTTGATAGTAGCTCCAAGCCATTGACTGGGGCAGGAAATCTCCCAATGAGGAAAAGCGTTTCAAGCTGCTTCGATTCACTACGGACAATCCATTCACCGGCCCGTTGGCGTGTGCAAAAGACCGAACACATTTCATTACTCTATAACAACTGGGAAAGGAAGATTCATCGTACATACAAGCGCTGAGCTGTCAGGACTACTTCCTACAGCCGAAGCTTGAAGCCGGGGTGGATCCAGCGTCCGCGCCAGGATGGCTGTCTTGCGCACAGATCAAATGATACACAGACCAACTGCGGGAGGCTTCGGAGATCTATCTATGGGGCACTCTGCTCGTTTGCTCTCGCCTCTCGGAGCTCCCTTTGCAATCGTTTGGCGTGTTTCACCCCGAAGCCATGGGTGTAAATTTCCCGCACCGACTCCAGAGGCATATTGTGTACCTCCGCATAGCAGAAAATGACGAAGAGCCACCCGAGAAAGCAAATACCCGCATAAAACCCAAACACTCCGCTGGGGGTCATAGCCTTCATCATGGACAGAAATGTCGACGAGATGATGATATTACAACCCCAGCAGGTCACGGTATTCAGCATTGTGCCAAGTGCACGCACTTCCAAGGGGAGAAATTCAGTGCCCACCCAGGAAATGGGTGCGACGCCAGCCGAATAAAATGCAATGTAGACAATCAGTGCGACGAGAAGAAGGATACTTGCCCAGGTCATCTCGTGCGGGCCCGTGACGCTCAGATCCGAATTGACAGGAATCCAATGGAAGGCGATGGCAACGACAACCAGGGAGAGGGACTGCGCCAATGTTAGCCAAAGTTATGATCTGAGCGAGTCGATAAAAATGCGGCACTTGCCATTCCCAACACGGTGACCAGAAGCATTGACCGTCTTCCAAACCGGTCAATGAAGGCGAAGTTTGGGAATCCAAACACAAAGTTCGTCGCTCCAACGACAATGGAGACGGCCGTGGCCTGGTTGAAGCCAACCAGGGAGAATAGTGTGGCGGAATAGTACATCAGCGTGTTGAATCCCCCTAGTTGTGATACTGGGTAATATCAGTATCCGTAATCAAAACACGAGAAGGGCACGGGGTTTTACCAGCCATGATCGAGCAGGCTGTGGCCAGGGCTCGCAGGTTCGCGCCTACAGTGAAGAGCTGTTTCATCTGCCACCATAGGCTCTTGTCTGATACGGAGGCAGCAACCTCTTCAATAGAATGTCGAACCACCCTGATTTTGTTGATCACTTGTTGTTCCGTGGCTTGAGGAAAGATCTTTCGGATTACTCTCTTGGCTTCATCGTCACGGCCATGGGAAATCAACTGGCGAGGCGTTTCTGGGCACAAGGGCATTGTCGCCGCCAGAGCAATAGCAGGAACAGCACCGATAGCAATTGTGTATCGCCAGCCTTGATGTACGTCAGTGAATGCGGCCCCGAGGGCATAGGCAATGAGCTGGCCAAATGTCACACAAATATTATCAAACACAATCAGTCGACCACGGAATCTAGCAGGCGCCATCTCTCCAATATACAAAGGAACGATCATTGCCGCTTCACCCACCCCAAAACCAACCACCAATCGGCCAACCACCATCTGGGCCAGTGAGAACGCCGTGGCTTGCAAGGCGGTTCCCACGAAGAAGACCGCACAGCCCACATAGATTGCTAGTTTCCGTCCATACTTGTCTGAAGTCATGCCAGCCAGAACGGCGCCGATCAATGCACCCCCTGAAGTTATGGAGGTGATGAGTTCCTGGTCGTTCGAGGACAGAGCTTGTCCGAGGTCGGTTCCAAGGCTGACGAGGACTGCGGATATTACGCCCGTGTCGTACCCTGGACGAGTGAGGAGAAAGAACCATGTCAGCTGGTACTGTCTATCGGCGAAGTGGCTATGATGGGCCATGAAACGCTAACGGCCTAGGTCATGCCTACCAAAGAGAAACCCGCCCATGGACACCGTGCACGCAATCAGCCATACAGCCTTGCCAGGATTCGTCGTCTCGATTGAATCGTCCAATCCATCCGCGGCACCAGCGTTGTCATCGTGGAAAGTCTCTGGTTTCAGATCGTCGATGGCCGGCAAATAGTCGTCTGCAGGATCCATGATGGTCTGGATTAGGGCTATGGGAAATAACCAAAGTCTAAACAATGAAACAGTATGCTTAAAAGATACAGGTTATGGATGAAGTGTTAATTAGATTACACCCGTGCAATGACCACAGAAGCCCGGCCGACGTGGCTAAAGACTGAGAGGGAGGTTTAACTACGATGACAGCGGGCATATATGCAAAGGGAAATACTATTGCCGAAAAAGACACCCATAGCCATCAACCACCCTCGAGGAGGGGGTATATGCCTGCCCCCTCATCCTCATGGCGAACTAAAGACTCAAAGAGGGGGGGATGGAATGTCCGGGTATTGCCTCAGGGTTCGGCACGGTTCCATGGGTCTGTTCAAGATGACAGTGGTATCCCCAGGTTACCCCAGACTTGCCTGGACCCGGAAATCTGCGTCTCTTCATTGGCTGATCTGCACATCTCGGGGGATGCCCTCAAACACCGTCAATCCCGCTATTATGAGGACAAGTACCGGGGAACTATTTGCACAATAGCCGGGGCATGGGGCTCCTGTCAAAGCCTGGTGGGTCCATCTGATCCTTGCGAATTGATTCCATCGCAATTCGACCGGCAAACGCGCGAGGATTATTACTCTGTCGGTGGTGGCGGGGCACAAAAGGGAAATTCTCTCCGCCCTGGCTGGATGACCCTGAATGGCAGTTTTATCCGGCATCATGCTGGAATGACATGGCAGCTGTTACACCAGCCAGGGACTCACGATGTCGTGGGCATGGTGGAATGCTGGGGGAGTCGGTTTCTGCGGTTCATGAGGATGGGTTAGTTCATCCATCCATCCATCCATCCATTCCCTTCTCCTCCTGGTTTACCTGGGGTTATAAGTAGCTGCTCTCCGGACCAGAGAGCTTGCTGGTAGCAACCAGGAACCTTTGATACTTGAACCTTGTTCATCATTGACATTCAATCACTTGATCTACTGTGTTTCTCTTGTCCGGCTCTATCGTGAAGCCCCCAAAGAGCAACCATGTGGTCACTTTTCACAATCGCCCCTTACGCGTTCTTTATCGGGATCGTGGGGATCTCCTACTTCCTGGTATGGCCGTTTGTGCAGTATATCAGAGACCCCAAAGGTATGTTTATGCTTGTGTATATGGCAGGTTATCCACAGAATCCAAGTGCTGACTAGCGACTGTTCCAGGTCTCCGAAAATACCCTAATCTTACACCAATCTCCGGAATGTCTGCCATTCCGTTCATGCTCATGGCGTCCCGCGGTTTCCGGTCGCGAGAACTGCAGGAGCTGCACCAGGAGAAGCCGGTAATCCGTACCGGACCCAACACACTCTCCTATGGTGATGTGCGCGCGATTAAGGACATTTATGGCCATAACACCAAGTGCATCAAGGACCCATCCTACGTGGTCACGGCGGGCACGCATTACCACCTAGCCGATGTGGTGGACAAGGAAGACCATGCGCGGAAGCGTAAGGTTCTGTCATCCGCCTACGCTCTCAAAAACCTTGAAACATGGGAGCACAAGGTCAGCGACAAGGTTGAGAAGGTGGTGGCCCACTTTGACAAGATGTGCACGGCCGCTCCATCTGCGGCTGTGGCGTCCGGCAAGGTCGCGCCGGACCCCAAGGACCTGACCGTGGATTTCCGCGCCTGGACCAACTACTTCACGCTGGATGCTATTGCAGATATCGGTCTGTCGGAGAAGCTGGGCTTCTTGGACCAGGGCAGCGATGTCTGCATAGCTGAGCGGAAGGATGGGTCGACGTACACGGTAAATCTCCGGGAGGCACTGTATCCCACGGCCCGGAAGCAGTCGCTTATCCTTTGGAATTACGAATGGTACCCGGTGCTGAACAAGCTGGTCAACGTGATCCCGTTCTTCGGTCGGATGCAAAAGTCCTCGGACAACTGGGACAACATTGTGTGGCGACGCAGCATCGAGCGCCTGCGGCGGTATGAGGCTGGGGAGAAGCTCGATGACTTCTTCCAGGCGCTGATGGAGGATAAGAACGGCCGGGCCAACAACCTGGAATGGGGCGACGTGGTGTCGGAAGTTAACATCATGATGAACGCAGGCAGCGTAACGACAGCGATCGCGATCGCCAACGTGATGTACCAGCTGCTGCGGAATCCAGAGTGCCTGGCTAAGCTCCGGGAAGAGATCGACGCAGTGCTGGACGCGGACGATGTCGTTGCGCCATACGACAAGGTGAAGCACTTGCCGTATCTTCGGGCATGCCTGGACGAATCGCTCCGGATCTTCCCGCCAACGTCGCACGGGCTTCCGCGCGAGACGCCGGAAGAGGGGATGGAGATCCTGGGCCAGTGGGTGCCGGGGAAAACAACGGTCAGTATGTCGGCCTATGTTGCGCACCGCGACGAGCGGGCCTTCCCCAAGGCGGACCAGTACATCCCGGAGCGGTGGTTGGGAGAAGAAGGCAAAGCGCTGCAGCCGTACTTTGTGGCGTTCTCGGCGGGGGCACGGTCCTGTATCGGGCGGAACATCTCGTACTTGGAGCAGACGAAGATCCTGGCGTCGCTGGTGCATCGGTATGAGTTTGCGCTGCCGCACCCCGGGTGGGAGCTGAAGCGACTGGAGACGATGAATTTGATTCTGGGAGATATGCCGGTAAAGGTGTGGCGACGGCAGGTGCCGGCCACTGATTAGGGGAAATTTTCTTCATATTCAACTTGTTCCTAGACAGGCTAGACTTTTTTTCTTTTTGCTCTCTCCTCTTTCTCTTTTCTTTTTCGTGATGAATGATGAAACAATGGTAGCGATGTTGCACTAATTCCTCGGTGTTGGATGGTATAGTCCGTAGTTTCTCACAGGTTCCCTTGGTAGACACTCAATTAGCTAGCCATGCATATCAAGCATGTAACTACGTCGAGATAGTCTCACGAGGGATCGTCATGGGACCCCGAGGTATCCGGCCAGACTGGTCCGGAACCATCGGAGCGAGACCGATGCGTCCCTTCCGTGGGGGAGGAGGTATGCAGCATGCTATATCCCAATTCATCTAAGTATAGTATAACGAAAGGGGAAAGGGAGGTAACGCCCCGAAAGCCGAGCTGGGGTAGAAAGTGGACAAAGTGCGGGGGATAGATTGATAATAGTCAAAATTAATGGCCGTTGTGGTCTGTGCTGCGCGGGGGGTGAAGATGGAGAGAGAAAGAAGTAGTAAAGGGACCGCGGGGAAAAGTAGCTGCATCGGGTATATTGGGACCGAGAGGGAGGTTAAAGTGGGTTAAACTACTCCGTATTGGACAATGGATGCGGCGAAAGAAGGGATCAACCAGATCCCCAAGACATGCAGAAAGTGGATGGGCGAAATGGAAAAAGATGCCGCCTGCCCCCAAATGGGGTAATTTTCCCCTCGGGGAACATTGCCGCTTTATTCTCCATCTTCTCTTCTTTGAGATCTCCAACTTCGGTTCTGCATCCTGTTTCTGCTTCTGTGTCTGCATCTGCTTCCTGGGTCTGCTTCTTGCTCAGGTTTACTGCTTCTCGTGTCGCGTGTCTCATTCCTAGCGCCGCTCTCATCGCCACTATGTCGGTCATTGGCGCCAATTCACCCATCGGAAATCATGGTGTCTCGGCCTCTCATGGATCGATTTATAGATCCAGCAGCTGCCCTCTTGTCTTCTACTAACCTCTAGTCTACAGAGTGGCTGACTGACTGACGGATTGGCTGGTTCTGCTCAGTGCACTTCATCCTCATCCTCATCATCATGACCTCCCCTCTGTCTCCATGGCAGATATCACCAGCCCTCTGGCAGGAGCTGACCAAAGTCCTCACTCCCACTGGAGTCGCCGACTATGCCGCTCTGACACTCCTCGCCATGGCCGGCACGACCTACCTGTCGCGCGGCATCCTCTGGGACCAGCCAGACCCCTACAACTACCTCTGGTATGAACGTCCCCAGCTGAAGATGGCCGGTTCCGCCGGCCCCAATGCCCACCAAGAGACCCGCAACATTGCCCAGAAGCTGGAAGAGGCGGACAAGAGCATCGTCGTCTTCTGGGGATCGCAGTCCGGTACGGCCGAGGGCTTTGCCCATCGATTGGCGCGTGAAATCGCCCTCCGCTTCCGTCAGGGTACTCTGACGGCGGATCTGTCGGATTATGACCCGGAGAGTATCTCCCAGATTCCTCAGTCCAAGCTGGCGATCTTCATTCTATCTACCTATGGCGAAGGAGATCCCAGTGATAACACAGCTGAGTTCTGGGATTGGATTCACAAGGCGGAGAATGTCTCGCTGGCTAATGTGAGGTATTGTGCGTTTGGTCTGGGGAATAGCAACTACAAATTCTACAACCGTGTCGTGGACGTCGTCATTCAGGCGCTCGATGGTCGAGGTGCAAAGGCCCTCATGCCCGTTGGTAGGGCTAACGATGCTGAGGGGGCCACGCAGGAGGACTTTATCAGCTGGAAGGACGAGCTGTTTTCCATGTTCAAGTCCCAGCTTGGCTTCGAGGAGGGTGAGATGCAGTACCTGCCCACCCTATCCGTCGAGGAAGACGAGTCCCTGGAGCCTATTGATCTGAACCACGGCGAGCCAGATGCCCGTGATGCTAGCAGGGCATCCGCGCAATGCTCCCCCGTGCGGCCAGTGACTATCTCCAGCACCCGTGAGCTCTTCCAGGTCTCGGACCGCCACTGTCTACACATGGAGCTGGACCTGTCCAGTGTCCCCGAGTTCACCTACAAGACGGGCGACCACCTCGCCATCTGGCCCAGCAACCCCGACGCCGAGGTCGAGCGTCTCCTCCAGGTACTGGGCCTTACTCTACGCCGCGAGGTGCCCATCTCCATCAAATCCCTCGACCCAGCCACGAAAGTGCGCATTCCCACCCCCACGACCGCGGCAGCCCTCTTCCGCTACTACCTGGAGATCTGTGCTCCCCTGAACCGCGACACAGTACTCGGTCTAGCACAATTCGCACCCACCCCCGAAGCAAAGACATACCTCCTCCAACTAGGCCAAGACAAGACCAGCTACGCCAACTTCCTCAACCGCACACACGTCACCCTCAGTCGTCTCCTCCAACTCGCCTCCCCAGACAACTCCTGGTCCGCCCTACCTCTATCCTACCTGGTCGAGACCCTCTCCCCCATCCAACCCCGATACTACTCCATCTCCTCCAGCAGCGTCCTCTCCCCCCGCAAACCCTCCATCACCGCCATCGTCTCAACTACCCCTGTCCCCGAAAACCCAGACGAACTCATCCACGGCATCACCTCGAACTACCTCCTCGCGCTATCCCAACACCGCACCTCCCCATCCACCCCCCACCCATACGGCCTAACCTACCACCTCAACGGACCCAGCAACGCCCTCAACAGCGAAAAAGTCTTCGCACACCTCCGCAAAAGTAAATTCAAACTGCCCCGCACCGGAAACACCCCCCTCATCATGATCGCCGCAGGCACGGGCCTAGCCCCGTTCCGGGCGTTCATCTCCGAACGTCGCCAACTGCAGCAGATTGGTCGCGAAGTAGGGCAGATGATCCTCTTCTTTGGGTGTCGCCGCCCGGACGAGGATTACATCTATAAGGAGGAGTTGGAGGCGCTGAATGAGGGGCTGGGTGGGAAGTTGCGCATTGAGACGGCATTCTCGAGATATGAGGACGGGGGAGTGAAGAGGCAGTATGTGCAGGATAAGATTGTCGAGTGTGGGGATGAGGTGGTGAGGTTGTTGGTGGAGGAGAGGGCCAACTTGTATATTTGTGGGAGGGCGGGGATGGCGAGAGAGGTGGAGAAGAGGGTCGGTGGGGAGATGTGTAGGGTGAAGGGGTGGCAGGAGGGTGATGGGCAGTGGAATGAGTGGTGTAAGGGGTTGAAGAAGAGGGGGAAGTGGCAGGAGGATGTTTGGGGGTGATCAATCATTTCTATTTTCTTCTTCTTCTTCTTCTTCTTCTTCTTCTTCTTCTTCAATGATATCGTGATGTGATCTGGTTATGAACAACAAATTCTTTTTGTTTTATGTTGGAGTTTCATGAGTTATATCCATCTATCGAATTTCATATCATATACATTCATTTTCTCATCCCATTTTTCCTCGTTCTTCTTCTTCTTCTTATTTTCATCACCATCCAGTCCTTATACATACATACATACATACACGCATTTCATTCATCCATACAAACCCAACCCATTTCAATTCAATTCAACCCAACCAGAAACCCAATACATTCAATCCCAATTGTCCAATCCAAGTCTAGTAGTCCAGAGGCAAGACAAGCAAACAAGCATCTTCCAGAAAGCTAAACCCAATGCACACATACATACATACCATCAAGCAATCCAAACCCCAATCATAAGCTAATTAAACCAGGGTAGGTAGACAACTACTTCCTCACCTGAGCAAAAATCATCTGCCACAGACCCAGCCATTGCTGCTGTTTATACGACGGCACGCGATACGGCTCACGGAACGTATTCTGGAGGATTTCGCGCAGTCTCGCGCTCAAGGTCTTCAGCGCAAGCATGCCTTTCCAATCACGTAGGGAGAAGCGGATGCGGTTGGAGTCAATGGATATGACGCCGGAGTACATCTGTTTCCATTTTTGAATGTTATTAGTATTGATCTTATATTGGTGAGTATGTGTAAGGGGGTATTGGGGTACCTTAAACTCAGCCTCTCCGCACAACAACGCAATAGCAAAGTCATCCACAGCCGTCGTTTCGAACGCATTATAATTCTTATTCCGGCCCTGCATTATGTGGTAATAAGACACCCATTTTATGGCTGATGCGTCGGCTTGCTTGTTCACCGAGGTGGGGTGCAGCGTGACGGCTTGGTTGTTGGCGACGTTGCGCCAGCCTTTGCCGTCGCGGGTGAGCAGTTTCGGGTAGAAACTCCAGGCGATTACGGAGTTGACTATGGTGTCGTTGGCGCTGTTGAAATCGTATTCTTCCGGGATGGTGAAGAAGTTGCGTCGGTTGTTGGATCGGGAACTGTATTTTTGGTTATTTGTTAGTAGGGATTTTGCGCATGATGGGGGTGGGGAGAGCGTACCGGTTGAGGAGCGCTTTCTGGGATGGGTCGAGCGTTAGTAGCCCTGTGTCGGCAATTGATACGATCAGCTGCATTTTGATGTCCTCAATATTGAGCAGAGTTTGCGAGCTGAGGAAGTTCTTGCGGCAGAAGGCGTATTCGCTCACACCTGGTGTGTTGCGGGCGCGCTTCCACGCGCAGTAGGCGTTGTATACCGTCAGCAGATCAGAGTCGCCTAGATTCTGTTAGTGACAAGTAGAAAACAGTAATTGGGAAGTACCTACCCTTGCGGAAGGACAGTCGAGCAATGTCCTTTTGGGTGTTGGAGCCCATTGTGTTCACAAATGGCGACTTCGAAGAGAGAATAGCGGCGATGCTGACGGCCGCGTCTAAACAGCGAAAGAAGGCGCCGTGGATGATCAACTTTCCAAGGAAAACATCCAACGGCAGCTTGGCCAGCTGCAGACCCAGAGGGGTCAAATTCTCCGCGTTTGTTAGGGCCTTCACCTCCTTCAGCGAATCGATTGCCCGGCGAATGTTCTTGGATGACGGCGGGTCGAGCGCCTCCAGCAGCGTCGGTTCCACTTCACCCAGCTTGCAGATCTTGACACGCAGCACAAGATCTTGGAGAGACAACCGGAGCATCTCGGGCGTCTGCTGTTCTGCGAGCTACAACTAGTCAGTATGAAATGTTGCAGCCATGGTCGCTACACATACCAGTTTATCGTGGCGATGCTTCGTAAACAGGTGGAAGCAGATACCATTCTGCACACGACCAGCTCGTCCACGTCGTTGCTTCGCATTAGCGCGCGAAATAAACGTTTCGACGAGCCTAGATAGCTGACGGCGTTCATCAAACCTGGGCAAGTTAGCTACTTCATTACTCAGTCACGTTCTCCTCTACTAACCTCATGCTCTTCTCTTTGCCCGCATCAATCACCGCAGTAATATCGGGGATGGTGATACCTGTCTCTGCAATATTGGTGGCAATTACAATCTTTCTCATACCCTCAGGAGGAACCACAAAAGCCTTCTCCTGATCTTCGCTGGCGATAGATGAGTGCAGCGCATGCACAATCCATCCCTGCTGGAAAGTCGGGTCCGACAGAACCTCATCGTTCAGCCGACGAATCTCCGCCATACCGGGCATGAAGATAAGGATGGCCTTGCTGTAGTGTGTCATGTCAGGCGATGAAGCGATCTGCACAACCAGCCGCTTGATGAGCTGGTAGTCCAAGCGATATTCGTCAAAGTTTGCCACGGTCTCCTTGGTTTGCTTAAAATATCCATCAAGCGAAGTCATCAGGCTGCCAGCAGTGTCGCCCTGCGCCGTCTCTAGCGCCAATTCGTCCGTCTCCTCCTCCACAGCGTTGGATTCATTCTCCAACAACCGGTAGTTGGTCATCTCGATGGCATCCTCTAGAAATTTCATCTCCACGGGGAAAGTCCGACCTGGGATGTTCAGTACCGGAACACCGCCAAGATAGGTGGAGAAGCGCTGCGCCTCAAGTGTGGCCGACATCAGGATTAACTTCAAATCGGGCCTCTTTTGCATCAACCGCCGAAGGACGATGAGGAGGAAGTCGCTATCAATCGAACGTTCGTGGACTTCATCGAGAACAACATGAGTGATATCGCGGAAGTCGTCAGGGCGCTCAAGCATTCGCACCACCACTCCGGTAGTCCTGCCAGGGTCAGCTCGTTCCCAACTTCACAAGGGTGAGAACGTACGCGAATACAAGCCTCGTAGCTTGGCTGACTTTACTCTCCAATCGGACAGCAAAGCCAATGAGCGAGCGCGCCGTTCCCACATCGTTCTTATTCTCGCCTAGTTCTTCGCTCACTCTTCGGGCAAGGGAAATGGCCGAGATCCTACGAGGCTCGGTCACATAGATCTTGCACGGTCGGCCTTGCTTCATTTCATGCTCCAAAATGAACGAAGGTATCTGCGTACTTTTTCCGCTTCCTGTTTCACTGCAGATGATGAGTGCACGATGTGTGTCAAGAGTGTTGAGAATGTCGTCGCGGAAATTCCAGATGGGCAGGTTCATCCTGCCCTGAGCCATGTACTGGAATGAGGCCGTAGACGACTTTTCTGTCCAGATGCGAGTCAACTCCTCGTCAGGCTCAGAACTGTCCTTTACGCTGGCTCCCCGTACTGGGGATTCCGGCTTGCTAGAAGTTCCGTTTCGCTTCCGGAAGTTATGCGACAAGACAACATCATCTTCAAAGGCCCCATGGTTATCCTGTATGAGTTTCTTCAGATCTTTGACGGTCTGCTTGTCAGCTTCGTCTTCCTGCAACTTCTTCGCATTCGCAAACTCTGTCCAAAGCTCTCGCCACACCGCTGGAAGGCGCAGGTATGCTTTTCCTTCTTTGGAGTTCTGCGGGAATAGGATGAAAAGAGCAAGAGTGGAAACGAAGGATTCCGCTTGCTGAGAGTTTGGAGTCGCCACCGAGTCCATCGAGACGAATGTCGCGTAAGCGTTCGAGTTATGTGTGGTAGTGTCCCAGACAAAAGGGAAGGGAACCTCTTGAGGTTTGGACCATCTTACTTCAAGAGCTTGTCTGTTCGAATGCGACGAAGCGGACATGTCCTTGAACGTGATCTTGCAACCCGTGTCCCTACCCAGATGACTTAGTTGTCGATCATCCCCAGCTTAACTGCGAGACATACCTTGCTTTGCACGTTTCTTCTAGCACTCGCCGGGGGCTAAGTCCAGTCCATTTTCCGAAATCGCGCACTTTGACAGATGCCTTCTTTAACTCCTCCGTTATCACACCGAGTTCCAGGACAGGTTCCTCATCTTGGAACATGTCGCCTAACAAGTCTGTAGCCTCTTCATTGTCAAGCGGCTGTGCGCCGTTCTCCGGTTTCGTTTCCGTTTCCTCTGGTTGCTCTGCATTTTCAGCTTCCTCTGGAACAGGCTTCTCTTCAGGCTGTGAGCGCCGGACAAAAGCCGCCTCTTTGCGCAGATCGTCGAGTTTCTCTCTCCACTTGTATTCGGCCTCATGCTGGTCAAACAGCACATCATTTTCAATGCTAGTAATTTTGCGTTGCAACCTCACGACCTGAGGGTCTTGCTCGGCTTCAGCAGGCTTACGGCCTCCCTTCTTGCCCTTCTTGGGTTGGTCGAATAGCTCCGGTCGCAGGCCATACAGGCGAGTCTGCAGGTCCAGATACTTTGGAATGAGCGTGTCAGGGTCAAGGGAGCTGTCCGAGTCGTAGGGGCTCGATTGGAGGGCAGGGCTCGGCTCCTTTACAGGGCTTTTGGGCTTTTTCACTTTGCTATCATTTGGGCCCAAACTTGGGGTGGAGGATTGTGATGGCTCACGATCTGATGTCAGTCAGGTTAGCCATCCAATCCTTACGGGATACCAGGCACCTAAGATTACCATTTATCCAAGAGATATGTCTATCCAACTCATTGCGCTGCTGCGCATTTGTCTGCATGTAAGAAGGCAATTCCTTGGGGGTGCAATGCAAGGCGAGCCAGTCTAGAGCCTCATCCAGGTTGCAAACCACCTCCCTATTGGATGTGGCAAAATTACCAGAGAAGTAGAGAAGCATATGCTTCAGAGCCTCGTTTACTTTCTCTTCCGGGAAGCCGAGTTTAAGCAGGGTTTCCTTCAAAGTCCAGAGTCTCATATATAGTTCTTCCTCCGAGACAGTTTTCTTCTGACCTCCCGAATCCCGTCCGGGTAATGGACTGAGCTCTCGCTCTTCCGTCTCAACCAGATGCATAATATTCTGTAGCACCTCGGTGGGAAGCCACTCCAACAGGTTTATAGAAACGGCTTGTTGCCGGAATACTCTGCGTTCGGTCTCCAATTTGGTGACTTGCCGGGCGGCATCACTTCTGCACTTCGAAGCATATTTCTCAACCAAGAGTTGAAGTTCAGCTTCCTCCAAATGTTTCTCGAGTTCTTCAGGAGTATAATTCTGTAATGAGGGGGCGGCTTCGCTTTTGGAGTCTACTGTAGGTTGTTGCTTTCCCTCGACGGGCGTTGGACGATCACTTTCGGACACGGACTTGGAGTCTGCGGTAGAGACTGGGGTGGACGATTCAGTAGGCTTGGGTTTAGATGGCACCGAGACCGTCGCAAATCCTCGAGCCGGATTGGAGGCAGGCTTCTTCTTTTTCCTGTTGTTAGGTGGCATGGCGGTTGAGTGAGATTGAAGGAGGGGAAGGCGGGCTGCTGCAAGATTTCCCGCCGGGGCGGACAAGGAGAATGCTCTAAGGATAGGAAGTGAGAAAGGTAATGTCTAGAATCATTAGTGAAATCTCAAAGGGTAGAGTGAGCAAATAAAAAATCAGGAAGAGTTGAGTTGGGTTGTAAATGATGGAAGAAATGGGAGAGATTCTTCGTCATGGAGGAGGAGAGACTGGCGGGTCCTCCGACTCACAGCCAGCAAAGGAAGGAAGGCAAGGCGGCGGAGCTTCCCCCACAACGCCGCAAAACTTTTATGACAACATCCGCGGCCCCATTCGTGCCCATTGCTCCTCACGCCGGGCATGCTTCAGGCCACCTAGACTATCATGGACGATTTTCCATGGGATCAGGTGGAATCAGGGGACCTGGGGAGTCTGCAGGTCGTTCTCTTCTCGAGTTCGACTGCTCGCAGAATTCGCGCTCTCCAGGACCTCCGTGACAGAATCGGTGCGTGAAGAACAAAAGCCCCTCTCTCTGATTCTGACTCTCACTCTCTCACTTCCCATTATGATGCTCTCGTGCTCTTGTGCTCACTATCTGTCCACCAAACAGGAACTAGCCTACAACCTCAAACCTACCAGCCTCTAATCGGCCTTCTCTTCAAGACTTACCCTCGCTACGTCGATCGTCCCTCGCGGCAGGCCGTTCAACAATGTCTCCGCTCGCTTCTCAAGGCGCCCGTCCCGACCGACGATCTGAAATACCTCACCCAGAAATTGCAGGTGGAGGCTGCTAAACCTGGCCTGGCGCCTGGTCCAGCCCTCGTTTTGTTGGAATGGTGCTCGGTGGTGCTTCAGATCCTGGGTGGTGACTCCGAAACCCCTCTTTCTGCCGTTCTGGACACCATTGCGGTCGATGCAAAGGCCCTAGATATCTGCCTGGCCTCCAACCCGAGGCCCGCAGTGAAGGCTTCTGCCCTCCGGGTTACGAGACGTGCTCTACGCGCTGCATTTTCCTCCACCGCTTGGGGCGAGGATGCTGTTCGTGAATCCGTCCGCCGGTTGACCAGCGACTCGGCTACTGGCCAGAAGAACGCACCTTTCTTGGGGGTCATCTCCGGCGTCTGCGCGCGTCTTCCCGCCAAGAAGCCAGTCTTGGAAGGGGAAAAGAAGGCAATCATTTCGTTCTACGTCAAGGAATTGGCTGGTGCGAAATCCGCGCCTCCCGCTCACATCGCCGATGCATTGGGCGACTTTTTCGTCTCTTTTCTTAGCTACGATGACCTTGCTACCGAGTTGATCCCGCCCTTCGAAAAGGCCATGTTGCGCTCTCCCGAGGTTGTTTTCAATGGCTTGTTGCCTTCGCTGTGCGCCTCTTTGCCGGAGGAGATTGACATGTCCGAGCTTTTGCATTCGCGGCTGTTGAAGCACCTGTTATCAAGCATGAAGTCGAACAATCCAGCCATTAGACAGGGTGCGGTTCGCTCATTCGAGTCCCTTCTCGCGAAATCCAAGGTCCAGGCCTTGCTCACCAAGATCACGAGCGAAGTCGTCAACCCTCTGAAGACCCAGAAGATCACCAATCCGGAACAGCGTGCGGTGTACGCTCAAGCGGTCGCTGCGATAATGCCTTCGGCCGATCTTTCAAAGGACGTGGTACAGGGATTTGTTCCTGTTTTCTCCAGGGAATCCAATGAGCCCGCTCTGGAACAGGAAATCAAATCATTCTGCAAGCACTTGGCTTTCCTTGTCCAGTCTCAAGTGAAGGTCAGCGACGACGTCATCAATGCCATTGTGAAAGGATCTTCCGATAAGCGTGTTCCGTTCAAAAAGCTCTGGCAGCTCAATGTCGGAGAGGTTATGTGGCAAGTCGAACCTGCGACTCTGGCAAGCACTGATGTCGAGCCCCTTGTGAACAAGTTCCTCAGCAAGATGAAAGAGCTGTACAATGAGGTAGCCGCCAACCCTCTTCCCTCTGCTCAGGGTGGCTCTCTGTCAACTGCCTATGTGTATCTCGCCCTTCTAGATCGCTCTTCCTCGCTGCAGAGCTTTGACAAGTCCGCATGGGAGGAAATTGTAGCTCAGTCAATGGTGCTCAACCCGAAGCCGTCTTTCCTCCTCAACCCCAAGGCCTACTCTAAGTTGACCACCCAAACGGAGATCCAGTGGGCCGTGCGCGCACTTGCTGCAGTCACTACCGGTTCGAAGTTCGGAAAGGCTGAGGACGCAGCCAAGACCGCCTGGGCCCAGGCATTCATCTATAATATCGCCGCCCCTGGACTTCACACCAGTTTCCGGGATGGAGCTGCTCGGACCTTGTCAGAAATTCATTTGAAGGATGTGGCAGGTATGGGCCGGACAGTCACAAGTGCTCTGTGGTCCTGGATACTTTCCTTTAGAACTGGCGAGAAAGAATCTGCCTCGGTCTCTGCAGGACCAGAAAGCGAAAGGTTCCTCCATCTCGTTGTAAAGGCTCTGTGCCCTCCTGCTTCTAGTGTGCAGGAAGTAGACAACGTCACAGCTTCTCTGAAAGACCAACTCGTTGAGTTGCTGGTCCTGTGTCGCCCTGAGCTCATTCCCAGCGCATCCTGGATTGCGTCTTGCTTGAGGACCGGCATTGACCCCGGCAACCTTGTGCGCGAATTCCCCGAAAAGTGTCTGGAGCAGCTGACTCGTCTGCATGAGGTATGTCGTTTGCCGATACTCGTCAAACGCAACTTAGGAAGTCCAAACTAATACTTTCTTAGGACCCTGTTCAGTCGAAAATCCCCCAAATCGATGCCGCAGTCTGGAGTGCTGCGGGCGAATTGGCGTTCGTAGCACCTGATGCTATGGTTCCCCGTCTGGTTGGCCAAATCCAGGACGATCTGGATACTTCGCGCCTGTCCAAGTTTACGGCAACCGATGTCGCTATCGCCCGTACCCCGGAGGGAACCATGTTCGTCGACGTGCTCAGCACGAAGTCCAAGCAGTCGAACTTTGATAAGAACACTAAAGACTACGACATCCTCAAGTGGGAGGAGGAGCTACGGTCACAATTGGCTGATAAGAAGGGCCAGAAGCAGAAGAAGCTTACTCCTGAAGAGCAATCCAAGGTCAAGGCCCAACTTGCCAAGGAGTCCAAGATCCGCGAGGAAGTCCTCCAAGTGATCAAGAAGATCGAAAGGGGATGTGGAATCATTCAGGATCTCGCGGATGGGCCCGCCATCGACGCGGATGGCTGGATCAACCCCGCCGTGAGCTCCTTGCTCTCCCTGACCGAAGCCGGTGCAGGCTTGTACGCTGGTGATGTTGTGTCCAAAGCGTACGTTAAGTGCGCTGAGAAGTTGTCCTCGCGTCTCGGGCCTTTGCGGCCTTTCGTGGGTATTGCAACGCTTCGGGCTATTGGCAAGAGTTACCTGCCTCCGCAGATGGAAGCAGAGGCACTTGGACGTATGTTGTTCGATGTTCTAACTGTGGTAAGCTTGCACTAACTGATCGGCAGAGCTCGTAACGAGAATCCTTTATCGCTTGCGTTTTGCCTCCGAGCAACGTCCTTTCGAGAGCACGTCTCTGGCCTACGTTCTCCCCTTGCTCTTCTTGGTGCTCAGCAAGAACGGAATCGATGAACAGAGAGGTGATGAAGAGGGCGAGCAAGTCCTCCTTGCCTTGGAAGTGTTGTCCTTCCATTCGGGCTCTTGTGAGTTTACCAATAAACTGACGGAGTGTCCTCAAGGCTAATGCATGGTTAATTAGTTGCCGACGAACGTCTTCCTCGTGTGGAAGTCCTGAAGATCTTGCTTGCATCGATGCAGAAGTACACTCAACACTACAAGCTTATCAAGGATACTCTGTTCGATGTTTGCAGGTGCATCTCACCTAATATCACTAAGGATGAGCTGGACATTCTTCTCAAGGGCACAATTGTGACGGATGTGTCTGTCCGTACCTCGATGTTGCAGGTCATCGAAGCTGAGATTGACCTGACGGATCTCGACTTCTCTGAACACATCTGGCTGGAATGCCATGACCACGTGGAGGAGAATGCTGAGATTGCCGAGAACATCTGGGAGGAAAATGCCCTGGAAGTCGACGACTCCTCTTATGAGAAGATCATTCCCTATCTCTCCTCAAAGGATGCACAGCTTCGTGGTGCTGGCGCTCGCGCGTTGGCTCATGCAATTGCGGTGAACCCTTCGATGTTTGACCGGATCTTTTCCGAATTGCAGTCCAAATACACGATTGAGATTCAGCCTAAGGTGCCCGAGAAAGATAGCTACGGAATGCCCAAGAAGATGGATATCACAGACCATTGGGAGCTACGCAGTGGTATCGCCCTCGCTTTTGGAGCTATGACAGATCTTTTTGAAGGCGAGCAGATCGTCTCCTTCCTCCGATTCTTGATTGAAAGAGGTCCTCTTATCGACAAGAGTTCCGCCGTCCGCGCACAGATGGCCGAGAGCGGCAGATCTGTCATTGCTGCCCGTGGGCAACAGAAAGTCGAGGAATTAATGAAGCTCTTGGAGACAACCTTGGAGACCTCCGACAAAGGAAGTGAGACGTCTGATCTTCTTAACGAGGCCGTTGTTGTCTTGTATGGTTCCCTGGCCCAGCATCTCAAAGCGGACGATCCGCGTCTGCAGACAGTCATCAAGAGGCTGCTGGACACTCTTCCTACTCCTTCGGAGAGTGTGCAGTCTGCCGTTTCGGGATGTCTGCCGCCTCTGATCCGCCTTTCGCGCCCTCAGAGTGGTGAGTACGTCCAAGAAATGCTGGATCAGCTGCTGCAGTCCAAGAAATATGCTACACAGCGTGGCGCGGCTTATGGACTTGCTGGTATCGTCAGCGGTAGGGGTATTGTCACCCTTCGAGAATTCCAAGTCATGTCGCATCTGCGTGATGCCACTGAGAACAAGAAGGAACCCCATCAGAGACAAGGTGCTCTGTTGGCATATGAGCTGTTTGCCGCCATTCTGGGACGGACCTTCGAGCCCTACGTCATCCAGATTGTTCCCCAGCTTCTGGCTGGTTTCGGTGATGTCAACCCCGACGTCCGTGCTGCCTGCCTTGATGCAGCAAAGGCTTGCTTCTCGAACCTTAGCTCGTATGGTGTCAAGCAAATTCTTCCTACCCTTCTCGATGGTCTTGACGACACACAATGGCGCAGTCAGAAGGGAGCCTGTGATCTCTTGGGAGCGATGGCCTACCTCGATCCCCAGCAACTCGCGGCAAGCCTTCCGGACATTATCCCTCCGCTCACTGTCGTCCTCAATGATACCCACAAGGAAGTGCGCAATGCTGCAAACCGCAGTCTTCAGCGATTCGGCGAAGTTATCAGCAACCCCGAAGTCAAGAGCTTGGTTAATGTACTTCTGAAGGCGCTCAGCGACCCCACCAAGTACACCGACGAAGCCCTGGATGCCCTCATCAAGGTCTCCTTCGTCCACTATCTGGATGCGCCGTCCTTGGCTCTTGTTGTTCGCATTCTTGAACGTGGTCTTGGCGACAGGTCGAACACGAAACGTAAATCTGCTCAGATCATTGGCAGTTTGGCTCACCTTACAGAGCGCAAGGACCTCACAGCCCATCTACCAATCATTGTTTCGGGCTTGCAGCTTGCTATCGTCGACCCTGTGCCGACTACTCGTGCGACCGCTTCCAAGGCTCTCGGTTCCCTTATCGAAAAGCTTGGAGAGGACGCTCTTCCCGACCTCATTCCCAACCTCATGTCTACGCTCAAGTCGGATACCGGAGCCGGCGACAGACTGGGATCTGCTCAAGCTCTTTCAGAGGTTCTGGCAGGTCTGGGTACAACCAGACTCGAGGAGACGCTGCCTACTATCCTACAGAATGTGTCCAGTTCCAAGGCTTCTGTTCGCGAGGGTTTCATGACGCTCTTTATCTTCCTTCCCGCCTGCTTCGGAAACAGCTTCGCCGCCTATCTCAGCAAAATCATTCCTCCTATCCTTGCCGGTTTGGCTGACGACGTTGAATCTATTCGTGAGACCTCTCTCAAGGCAGGTCGCTTGCTCGTCAAGAACTTCTCATCGAAGGCCATTGATCTCCTTCTGCCAGAGCTTGAGCGCGGTCTTGCGGATGACAGTTACCGCATCAGATTGAGCTCCGTCGAGCTGGTTGGTGATCTTCTCTTCAGTCTCACTGGTATCACAGCCAAGACCGATGCCGAGGAGGAAGAGGAAGAAGCGGCTCAAGCTGGACAGTCGCTGCTGGAGGTTCTCGGAGAGGAGAGGAGGGACAAGGTCTTGTCGGCACTGTTTATCTGCCGCTGCGATACTTCGGGTATGGTCAAGAGCGCTGCTATGGCCGTCTGGAAGTCACTTGTTGCTTCTCCTAAGACGCTCAAGGACATGGTTCCCACTCTGTCTCAGCTCATCATTCGCCGTCTCGGTTCCTCCAACATGGAGCATAAGGTCATTGCTAGCAACGCGCTTGGTGATCTTATCAAGAAGGCTGGCGAGTCGGTTCTCTCTGCTCTGCTTCCCTCTCTCGAAGAAGGTCTCCAGACTTCGCCCGACGTGGATGTCAAGCAAGGTATTTGCATTGCTTTGAGAGAACTCATTACTTCCGCCTCCGCCGAGGCCCTCGAGGATTACGAGAAGGTTCTTATCTCGACTGTTCGGGTGGCGCTCGTTGATAATGACGAAGATGTCCGCGAGGCTGCAGCCGAGGCTTTCGACGCCCTGCAGCAGATCCTGGGCAAGAAGGCAGTGGACCAGGTCCTGCCTCATCTCTTGCTTCTTCTGAGAAACAACGAAGATGCAGAGCAGGCGTTGTCCGCACTTTTGACTCTCCTCACGGAGCAGACCCGCGCGAATATTATCCTCCCCAACCTTATCCCGACGCTCCTCACCTCTCCCATTTCCACATTCAACGCGAAGGCTCTTGCTTCCCTAGCTGAAGTCGCCGGCTCTGCCATGACCCGCAAGCTGCCTACCATCCTCAACTCCTTGATGGACGAGATTGTGTCCACTAAGGACGACGCTCACCGCGAAGAACTGAGCAATGCCTTTGACACGATCCTGGTTTCGGTGGACGAGTACGATGGCTTGAATGTCATGATGAACGTCATGATTACTCTGATGAAGCACGATGACCATCGCCGCCGTGCTACCGCGGCCATTCATCTCGACAAGTTCTTCTCGAATGCAGAGATCGATTACTCCAGGTACCACCAGGATCTGATCCGTGTCCTGCTCATCTCCTTCGATGACAGCGACAAGGATGTCATCAAGGCCGCGTGGACGGCGCTCAGTGGACTCACGAAACATTTGCGCAAAGAAGAAATGGAAGTCCTTACCATCTCCACTCGCCAGACCTTGCGGAGTGTCGGGGTTCCGGGTGCCAACCTTCCTGGCTTCAGCCTGCCGAAGGGTATCACAGCCATTCTGCCTATCTTCTTGCAAGGTCTTCTGAACGGCAGCGTCGAGCAGCGTACGCAAGCAGCTCTAGCCATCGGCGACATCATCGATCGCACTGGCGCAGACTCTCTGAAGCTGTTCGTGACCCAGATCACTGGTCCCCTCATTCGTGTTGTGTCCGAGCGATCGGTGGATATTAAATGTAAGTTGCTTTCTGAATTTCTGCTTAAATTATATTCCATACTAATTGGCTACACTAGGCGCTATCTTCTTCACCCTCAACAAGCTTCTGGAGAAGATTCCCCTCGCTGTCAAGCCCTTCTTGCCCCAGCTTCAACGGACCTTCGCACGTGGTTTGGCTGATGCATCCAGCGAGACTCTGCGTAACAGGGCCGCCAAGGGTCTTGGTATCCTGATCACCCTGACACCTCGTGTGGACCCTCTCATTGCAGAGCTTATCACGGGTACCAAGACGGAAGATGTCGGTGTGAGAAACGCGATGATGAAGGCTCTTCAAGAGGTGGTAGGCAAGGCCGGCGCCAACATGAGCGAGGCATCGAAGAACGCCATTCTCGCTCTTATTGACGACGATGCCAGTGATCAAACGGATGCTGTCGCTATTACGAACGCGAAGTTGCTTGGTGCACTAGTGAAGGTCCTCCCGGCCGCCACTGCTGGCCCACTGATCAAGAACCGGGTCCTCACTGCCACACCTTCCCACGCATCGATTCTGGGTCTCAATGCCCTATTGGTTGAGGCTCCGTCGTCCTTGACAGAGCACTTCTCCGCGGAGACTCAGGCTATGATCTGCCAGGGTGTCACGAACAAGGATGTAAGTACTTAGGTTCGAATCCTATTCGAGAAATGATGCTAATCCTACGCAGCCCTTCATTTCCGACAACAGCGTCCTCGCTGCCGGAAAGTACCTCCTGATCGAGGATGAAAACCGCAACTTCGAAGACAACAAGGCCATTTTCGAGGCCTTGGCGCCTTGCATTCAGCCCGGTACGCCGTCTGATACGCGGCGGTTGTCTCTGGTGGTGATGCGCACGGTCAGCCGGCTTCACCCCGAGTTGACTCGGCCTCACCTGGCCCTCTTGGCGCCACCGATTTTCGCCAGCGTTCGCGACGTGGTCATTCCTGTCAAGCTGGCCGCCGAGGCAGCATTCCTGGCGATCTTCTCTGTGGAGGAATCCGAAGGTGCAGTCTTCGATAAGTACATGGCCGGACCCGGAGCTTCGCTGCCACCGGGACCCAAGCGGAGCATGTCGGACTACTTCAAGCGTGTCGCGCTCCGTCTTGCCGCCCAGGCCCGCGAGCGCAAGGAAGCGGAAGGTGGACAAGGAGGGTTGGGGCTGTCCAATGATGAGGTAGAGGATGAGAGGGAATTGTGGAGCATTGGAAAGGTTGATCTCGGGGATGGGTCGTTTGGGGATGAGTGAGTGGTGTCGAGGTGGGCTAGACACTGAGACGATTTAGATCTACTGGCTTTCTATCTGCTACTATCTATACCCTTCTGGTTGAGTAAGGGGAAAGAGTTGAGTGACGTTGTCTCCCAACTCCAACGATGAAAAGAAAAGCATGTTGATACATATTATGAGATGAAGCAATGCATTGTTTTGAGTTTCCGCGGGTTTTCCATGGTCGGATTTGATGTCAGCCTCAGTCATCCATACGTAACTGATACAACACAAGTACACAAGCCGGAGATCACGTGGAACAGCCGGAATGGCGCATCTGCCCGAGTTGGTCCACCGCCGAGCGACGGATAGAAGACGAGTCGTGCGCTGAGAAGGTGAACATCCAAGAAGATTTGATGATATAGATAGTAATCCCAATCCATACCAACGTTCTAATCAACCCAACATCTGTAGCATGCTCCAGCTGGATGCTGTAAGGCGCCGTTGCGGCTCCCGGCGGTGTTCCCCGGATCGGGACAAGCGTCTGGGGCACGAACCCTAACAGAGGGTTTTGCTGGTCTCGCTTAGCAGACACAACCGCTTAGCTAATCAGCCGCCGTATCTCAAACTCCTCGCCCTGGGAATTCTACCCGTCGACGAGTGCAACGAACATCATCCGCCAACGACCGTCGATACGCCGACATCAAGATGTGAGTCCATCTCCAGCTCTTGATTTTTGCTGCATCAAGGGGGGGAATTACTGTTCTTCGCTGGACTGTATACCATCCCCCCTCTTCCCCCGTGCACACGCCCCGGATTCGCCTCAAGATGGCGCTTTTTCGCAGCAGCAGCAGCAGCAACCCCCCGACCGGTTTGGACTTCATGCTGACCGACTGCTTTTTTTTGCACCACACAGGGTCAACCTTCGCACCCAGAAGCGCCTCGCCGCCTCCGTGGTGGGCTGCGGCAAGCGCAAGATTTGGCTCGACCCCAATGAGATGAATGAGATCTCCAACGCCAACTCCCGCCAGACCATCCGCAAGCTCGTCAGCGATGGCCTCATCATCCGCAAGCCCGTCACCATGCACTCCCGCTCCCGTGCCCGTGAGCTCGCCGCCGCCCGCCGCATCGGCCGTCACCGTGGTCTCGGTAAGCGCAAGGGTACCAAGGAGGCTCGTATGCCCAGGTATGCACATTGTCCTCACCCTTGAGTGCCGTTGCAAGGATTTTTCTCGGTCGCCCACGACTCAGCGAGATATCATCTGCGAAGGGAAAATGATGAAACGAATGTGTGCTGATGGATATCGGATTAAAGCCAGATCCTCTGGATGCGCCGCATGCGTATCCTCCGTCGCCTGCTCGTCCGCTACCGTGCCTCCGGCAAGATCGACAAGCACCTGTACCACGAGCTCTACCACCTGAGCAAGGGTAACACCTTCAAGCACAAGCGTTCCCTCATTGAGCACGTAAGTTTCGCCGCCATGTTGTTCTTTCGCTATACCCCGGAGAATAGGAGACGGAACGGGTTTATACGATCATTCTATCTGGACGATAAGGAAATAGGGGCTAACATGATCTCTTTCCGTACTACAGATCCAGAAGGCCAAGGCTGAGCGTCACCGTGAGCGCGTCCTCAAGGAGGAGATGGATGCTAAGCGTGCCAAGAACAAGGCTCTCCGTGAGAGACGTCTGGAGCGCAAGGAGGCCAAGCAGAACGCCCTCGTTGCTGAGGCTCAGGAGTAAATCCTCTCAGATAACGAACTTGGGCGGTGCGGAGGTTGAAACGGGGGAGGGAATCGATCAGCCCACGGACTTTGATCGACCACTCCGTGTTCGTTGCAGGTCTGGTTCGGTGGCTCGATTCATCCGGGACGGGGTTGTTTGGATCGTATCGGGAGCCTGGAACAGGGTTGGGGATCAAGGATATGCACCATCATCACCATCATCGTCATCCCCGTCTCTTCCTCTTCACGGGGAAGAGCATGTGAAAGGACCACGCAAAAAAAAGGAAAAAGACCTAACTGTTAAAGCAAAACAATGGCATGGCGCTTTGTGTGATACGAAATTTCCAATTTTTTTTTACTATTTCTTCATCCTTTTCGCCAACTTTTCTTCCTTTCCTGGACCGTGCAAAGAAAAAAAGAATTCGCCCTTGCACTGCTTGCTTGCTATCCGATATCAAATCCAGCCCAACTCCCGCCCGGATATAATCTTTCCCTCTTGCTGCCTTTTCTCCTAAAGCACTCGCTGCTTCTTCTTTCCTCTTTTCTTTACCTCTGCACTGAACATGTAATGTCGTAACGCACATCCTGAATATCATTCCGAGGGTTAACACACAACGTTGGTGCCTTGTAATGGTCTAGAACGTATATCTTGTAGTTTACGCAACCTCCCTAAACTATTGAGTTGCAGCCAAACCCCCTCCTCCCTCTTCTTCAATTACGTCAAAACCAGCCCGCCCCTCACATTCATTCAGCCTGGAATGGATTAAGTCCATCATCCCCACTTTCTTGACTCTCAGCACAGCTACTAGTAATACTTCATGTCTCTTCCTGTTGTATTTTATTAGGAGAATCATAATTCCGATTACTATATAATTGGACTTCGTTGCATGCACTCTTCTAATTTATTCTTATTTTTTATCTCTTCTACTCTCTCGGCTTGTCGAATCTACGTTGGTCTGTGTGGATTCCCTCCCCCACTACGTACTCGTAGTTCCCGTCAGAGTTACTTGGAAGGAAAAAAAAAAAAAAAAAAAAAAAAAAAAAAAAAAAAAAAAAAAGTATCTATAGCCTATTACTGGATGTCATATTGAATAATCTCATAGCGATAGTATGTATTATATAGGAAATTCTCTTAGTAGCTAGTAGTGGTGCTGCTACTATTACTTACTTGCAGAAGTTCTCAGCTTGAATTCGGCGGTTAAGTTGTGGTGGGGAATCGCGGGGATACTAGTACCTACGGAGGTAAAAAGCAAGGATATATATATATATCCAGGCACTACTTGCTATGAAGTACCTGGCACCACCATCAAACTAAATATCAGTTGTTAAACGTATGAAGCATACTAATAGCTGAGAAGATGACCTGAGAAATAACTATCATTGGATTTATTCAAAATCAGCTGAGTGACGGTTAGTCCACTATTGCCGTTAGGTACAAGTGTTGCACATTTTACATTTCAAATTAGTAGTAGTATTGGTACTATGTTCAGAACTATATTGTAACTGAACATGTAATGGAGTGTCTTATAGTTTATCACGGTATACTACAGATATGCATAAATGATAGAATCATCGCATTCAAATCAGAAATTCATTGGGTGTTGTATTCGCACACGACAATTGCACATGTAATTATCGTACACATACAAATACAGCTGTGACAGCATGGCACCCTTACTTACTTACCCTTCGCTACCTACCACCTGTGTGCCATGTCTGATAACAACTAGAACCAATCATAAGATAAAATACATATACAGTCATCTTGAAGTGAAATCTGCTTTCTCTTTTCGCATCCCCCGTGCAACGACCCAAATGGGAATACCATATGCTGAATTGCAGATGATAGCGTGGACTCATGTCGCATATCTCGTGCGCTTCTTCATGCCCCACACTATGTGCGGGCAGCGAAGCTATAACTTCCTCCCTCGTCAGCTGTAGATTAGACGTGCCCTATTGGTATGACGGTCGAACTACGTCTGTGCATAGCGTGGGGTGGACATTCCAAATCAAAAGGATCACTGCGCGTGCTTAGCCTGGCCATGGGCTCGCAGGCTTCGAGCTCGGCCGCGGTGAACGGGTAGCTGAGTCGTTGCAGGCTACTACCCGCGCTGCTCCGCCCAGGTAGGTGAAGTGTACTCCCTAAGCTGCGATCACTGTGCATGGAATACCAGGCAGTTGACGTGGGTCGCTGCGACATGTATGATTGCCGTATGACCACAGTGTGGCTTGGAGCTGCATCGGCGAACGGGTTGCGAAGCGTCCCCGCGTTGCTGGGCACGCCGCTGCCACGCGACACATATTTAATCTCCGCAGAGTCTAGGAAAGGGTTTGCATCGGAGAGGAGGTTGGGACCGGAAGGGGTCCGATGCGCTTGGTAGCTCTTGGCCGGAAATACTGGGAACATAGCGCGCAGAGGGCTGGAGGGGGTGGAGGAGTGATCGGTGAAAGATGACCCGCACGACTGATATACTTGATGAGAGCCTGCCGAGGAAGCAGCCGGACTGCGGTCATCATCTTGCAGATGTTCTTCACTCGTGCCAGTGGCCAGCTCGTCACGGGGCTTGCGCCGCTTGTGACGCATCACGAAATAACCTATTGCAAGCGCAAGAGCAACAAAAGCTACGCCTCCTAGAACGCCACCCAAGATTGCGCGCAGTGAGGCGTGCGAGCCACCATGATCAGATTGATTTATGTAGCCATGCGACGAGCTATTGGCTGAAGTGACAGCGCTAGTTACTGCCGAGTGTGGAATGAACGAGGTAGAGGTGGTGTGGGGGTACTGTGTCGTTGACGTCGTTGACGTTATGGAGCTTAGCACAGAGGTGGAGGAGTCTGATGTCGGCGGCTGTGTTTGATAGCTTGATATTGACCTTGTCTGCGCCGATACCGGCATATGGAAATGAGTGCCATCCTCTGTATGTGTTTGTATGAGATTGTAGTCGCTAGGATCTGCTAGGGTCACAGATGCAATTGTCGTAGGCTCGACCACCGAGTCAACAACCGATGGTTGTAACGACTGAGTAGTCGTGGCATCTGTAAGAACTGCTGAAGCTGCAGCTGTTGAGTGCCATGTATTAGACGCAGAGGGCTCGATGGACAATGAGCTTTCGGTCGTAGACGCGGGGACCGAATTCGTGAATAAGGGAGAGGACGCAGCTGAGGTGAAGGAGGAACTGGTGATTACTGGCGCTGAAGACACAAATATATTGGAGTGTCGAGGAATTTTAGTTGCACATCTCGAACTCTGATGGAGAACCGCAGAGCTCGACCTGGACATGTCGCCAAGCCCGCAGGCCGGAGGACGCAAGAAGTACTTTGCTGGATCAAGGAGGGGAAGAAGAGAAGAACGTGGCCTGCATGAAGAACCAGGTATGATAATAAAGTGAAAAAAAGAGGGAATCCCTGGATTTGAGGCCTCTGGCGCGTAAACGAGCGGGGGAGGCCGCGGCAATGGTAGCAGCAGCAGCAGTAGTACTTGATGTTGTAGTAGTGAATGACCGGCTCACGAAGGTATGGAAAGAGTGAACAAACGGAAGCCGTGGATACAGTCAGAGAAAGCAAATACACACATGCTAAGCCCGACTCATTGCTGAAATTCTCTACCGGGAGGAGACGGGCAGGCCATGACAGCAGATGTCAGAGGCAATAGCCTGGAGGTGGTGCACCCGTTTCAGGATAGGCTGGTGAGGCGGGAGGGCCAAAAACGCGTGAGATTTCGATCACACGTGAAGAAAGAAGAGAGATTCAGATATATTGAAGAAGCTATGGAAAAAGAGAGAGGCTGTGAAGGAGCAGGGATGAGAGCGAGAAGAGAAGAGGACCAGGGACCCTGGAAACAAACAAAAAGAAGAAGCGCATTGTGTTTGGCCAAGCGCCATGTACAGGTGAACCAACAAACCGGCTGTGACGAGAGGAAGCAGGGGGGAGGTTGAAAGAGATTGCTGCCCTTGAGGAAGTGGATGAAACCGCAGTCATCCAAGACATCCAATCCGCGATGCAGCGGCAGCTCTGACGAAGGTGCTGGGCGGCATTAGTCGCTGGCCAGAGAGGGGGGTTTAGGCCCCTCGCCCCTAGCGTTATGTTAACTAACGGCCCTTGGGGGGTGGTGGTCAGGAACCACCAGACGTTGGAACGGGTCTCATTGGATTATGGAAGGGGGTGGGGAGGGGGATAAGCCTAGAGAACCAAAGTCAGTCACAACATGGAACATCGAATGGATTCATCTATCTGATGGAGCTGAACCGTGGAGGAAGGGAAAGAAGGATAGATGGATAGATGAATAGTAGATAGATGGGAGAGGGAGAAGATGGAGATGGAGATGGACGAATTGATTGGCGCAATTGCCCTGATTGGTTTAATTAGATAATTGTGAGGAAAATGTGATTGGCAGATATTCATTGGCTGAGGGCGACCATCAAGTGGGGGCCCCGTGACTGAGTTACTCTTTTAGGACATCCCAGTCAGCCACCGCTAATCCACTTCCACATTAGTGCCATCATGTGCAGGCTGAGTCAGGATAATCTAGCCTGATTGGGACAGTTCCCATCTTTCGGATGAAGAATTGACCAGTTGGTCTGGGTTTGGACGATTGACATTGACAGTTGTAGTGGCATCTACGGGGTGCAAATTAGACCTAGACTCAATTCTCTGGTTTCAAATTTCACTGGATCACCCACGAGGGGCCCTGGATGATGTATATGTATGTATGCGTGATGATATCCCCGGATAAGGACGGGGTGCACCTGCGCAATAGTCAGAAGACGAGAGAGAGAGAAAGACAAGGATTGCCACCGCGGGACTTGTGATCTCCATCTTCCCTTCCAGGGATCACATCTACTATGGAGTGCTGTCCCCTCCTTCACCCAGAATTTGGGGGATACGTATTGGTCGAAACGCCATCAGAAAAAGGTGGATCGGAAGTCAATTGACATCACAGCCAGAGAGAATGTTCCGTTCTTTCGCAAGAGCCCAAGAATGGGAAAGGCGCTGGGCAGCCATGGTTATCCCCTTACTTTTCTCCTTCCCCCGCAATATTGGGCCCGGGGAAATCGCCAGGTACCTTTCACGGATGGGTAAATTGGGTCCCAGAGGCAAAAGTGTTAAGAGGAATCCCGGAAGTGTGAAATGGATGGATGGTATTGGGGATAGATGGGAAGAGAGGAGAGAGAAAAGGGAATGGACTGAATGGGTCCAACTCCACTTGGAGGGGAAGGAGAATGATGGATTCCAATGAAGCTCGGGAGTGTCAAGGAAGGACTAACGAGAGAGGGCTAAGGCAAACTGGAAGGCGACTAAACCATTTGACCATTTGACCTTCTTTCTTCACTGCTACTACTAGACTACTTACTATCTTATTTCTATTTCAATGCATGCACTTCCTTCCCCTCTCTCTTCCTACTCTCTCTCTCCACTGCCATCATCGCCTTTATCCAACAATCATCCACCCAACCCTCCACACATTCGGCCATCCAACAATTTCCAACTCAGCCACTAGTTAACCAAGTTTCTCATTCTTCCCGCTGACTGGTTCATCTACTTCCACTACTTGATTTCCGCCCTCTTATTTGTCTTTCCTCCGTGTGCCTCGTGCTTCTTTTTATTCTCCCCCACTGCCGGTTAGCCTCACATCGCAGAGTGATGAACTAAACCGACTCAGCCTCTGTCTAGTGCTGAGATCTCGCATCGCATCCACCGTCGCATCCCTTCTGAACTGTTGATTCGACTCGATTCGGCGCATAGTATACTACTAGAGAAAGATCACAAACACAACCCATCAGTTGGTTCCCGTTCCGCCTTCCCGCAATCTAATTACGGCATCATGTTTGGCTGGTGTAGTACCTTGGGTAAGCTTCTCCCTCCCGCTCGGCCGTCAATCGCCCTCCCCTTGCATCCTTTAGATTCGTCTCGTCTTTTGTGCGCTCCCTTCTACTGGCGTGGGCCCATCAGAAGGTGGTTAAAGTGGTAGTGGTGGTGTGATGCTGGAGAGACCCGGTCGCTGAGCCGGTCGCGCTTTGTCCCATCAGTCTCCAGCTGCTTCTAGGAGCCAACTGAATGGCCCCCAACCCTCCAGGCCTGCTGTCAGCCAGGCCGACTGACCTGAGCGCACTCATAGAGTTCAACCCCTAATACTGACACGCGATGCAGGCCTACCCTCCGTGAGTTCCGAACCGGAGAAAGAGCGCCGTCCTCCTCCCGCCCCCACACCCCTTGACTTCCCCGTTTACCACCTGCCGGAACTTTCGGACAAGGACCCGGACGCTACTTTGTCGAGACTGAGTGAAGTGCTGGCGTCAATCCGACGGCCACAGGATATCAACCCGCAGAAATTCGAGGCGCTCAATCTGAGATTAGAAGAGAATGTGTCCGCAGCAGACATCGTTCGTCCGAGCGGGTCAAACACGGCTCCTCCGCTCCCTTGGGATAACTCGTTAGCCCGCTCGTCCCCGGTGGATGAGGATGGCTGTCCCATCCTGATGGACAATGGCAATTCATACCCCTCCCGAGACCGATTCGAGGCGTTGCAGAACGAGCTCCTGCTGGATAACGATGACGCTTTCAGAGAGGTGGGCAGACTGCCGCCCCGCGAGGGCCGTCAAAGGGTGCGTGTGGCTCAAACGAGGAAGTTCTGGACCGGCCTGGAACGGATGGCTCAATACTGGGACACCAGTTTGGACGAGTATTACGAGCGCCCGAAAACGCCGCCCCCACCGGCAGAGCAGGAAGGCGCAGACAAAATGCAGACGGATGGGGATGCTCAACTGCCAGCGGCGCAAGATCATACGGAAACGCCCATGGACGTGGACCTAGCGCCGCCTGCAGAAGCGACAAAAGACGGTTCTCAGGCGCAGCCAGATACACAGCAGGAAATGGTTACTATGTACAAGGGTCGCCGTCTTGGTGCCGGACAGGAGATGCCCGAGGATGTACGTGAGGAGACCGTTCGAGCGTTGGCCGAAATGGCTGCTTGGCCCTTTGGCTGCCAGGCGGCCCCTCCTATCTCCCCACCTCGGCTGGCCGTGAAGACTTTGCTCTTTCCTGTTCGACACACCTTCCAAACAGCACGATCGCCAAAGGACCGTCAACTGGCGCGGAGCGGTATAATGGAGGGGCCTATCTTTGCCGCTCAGTGCCGACCTGAGACCTCATGGCGCGGGCCACATGATGCCCCAGGCTCTGGCATGGGAGAGGTGTGTGATTTGCTTCGGGAGGTGGGTGCCATGCTCCTGACAGCTCAGGAACGGGCGAGACAAGGGGAAGCAGAGGTGAGACCAGGTGAAGGCAAGTGGTGGACAACCGTGCCCCGATGGGGCGGCGCTCCCAACGACTCCGTCAGTGACAATGAGAAGGAGACACATGGGGAGGACAAGCTGCCATCCGAGTCGGGATACGCTCGCAAGCGCTCCAAGTACGAGCACCCGTTCCTCGCATCGCGTCGACCGAGCTCTGCGCGAAAAATGAGCAACAGCGACAGGTGGAAGATTATCCAGCCTGGACCCGGTCTTTGGGACAAGCGGATGCGGTATATACAGATTGGGAAGCCGCTCGACAGTGCATTTGACGATGTAAGTGGCCTGCTTTGATCATACTTTGTCTGGGTTCCATGGATAGGACTAACTGAAACGGCAGATCTACCTATTGTCCTCCATCAATCATCATGTGTCGATCCTTCATCTGCGCGTACACCGACGATATCTCGAAGTCATCACCAATGGGTCCAGCAACTTCCCGCCTGTAACCGACACGCCGGAGCAACCGTGGCATGTTCTACAGCTACGACGCACCCGGTGGTACGACCTGTTCAACGGCGAAGACCGTGTGGAAGTGCTGAAGGGCATTTGGCGCATCTTCCACTACCTTCTTCGACAGCAACCGGAGACTCAGTTTCTGAACTGAGGCTAGGTTGATGTTAGTATTTGACTCTTTTGTTTCATATACCACTTTGTTTGCATTTGATATTAGACGACCAGAACCAGTGTCTACATTGCATGGCATGATCAGAGTGTATTATGACGGCTTGATGTATTTCATTATGACATTCAGTTGGCATTTGCTTTGGGTTTCAGCGGCTGAATCATGTTCCTGTCTTAGATTGACTAGACGATTGAAAGACTGTTCCACAATAGAAACG
The DNA here is from genome assembly GCF_003184925.1 of Aspergillus vadensis CBS 113365. Classification (NCBI taxonomy): domain Eukaryota; kingdom Fungi; phylum Ascomycota; class Eurotiomycetes; order Eurotiales; family Aspergillaceae; genus Aspergillus; species Aspergillus vadensis. The sequence continues at coordinate 195,086 of NW_020292078.1, forward strand.
CATGATGTTGCACAAGGCCTGAAGGGGAAATGCGCTCTATTTTAGGCAAAGCGATGCATATTCTGTCGGTAACCGCGCCGTCAGTCTCAGCAGTATGAGTGAGATGCCATTGTAACCATGACACTTTCTAACAATAACAACACCATACCCGACGATCCAGAACGAACAAAAACAAATTCAAATCATCTCCACACGAACAGTCATGAGTTATTTGGCATGCATCTCACAGATAGACACCTCTCCCCACCCACCTGTGTCTGTCTACCTATGACACGCATCTCCCTCCCTCCTTTCCTCGCAGTAGCATGAGCATTAGCAGTAGCAGTAGCACCACACTAACCAAGCAAGCAGATAGACGAGTGTAGCTGAAACGGAGAAAAAGAATCCGATCATCACATACCTACATTTAGGAAGAGTCCATTCCAAACCAGACTAGAAGAACCAGCACCAGCCCCCCCTTTTTTTTTTTTTTTTTTTTGTACTGCTCCTCTTCCCCAATCGCAAATCAAATCCAACGCATCTGACACGTACGTGCTAGTAGTCAGTTAATCTCATACTCGATGTAGCTTAGCTATCTTAGTTAGTTTCTTGCATATGGGTACATAAGTCCGAATAGGCCCATACCTACTACCTTCTATTCCACCTCGGAATTGCACTTCCATGGCCCAGTTATTTCTTGTTGCAACTATCATGTAGAAAGATTTAGTGAAGTGAGGCGAGAATTACCAACCACTACTACTAAGTATATACTATGTGATTGTACTTCGTAGGAAGTATTTTATCCTATCCTATGGATTAGTTATGGTGGCGATAATGAGTGTCAGCAGACACACCACTATAATTTGATTTCGATACACTTACTACTACCCATCCAAATATATCACCATATTTGATATCATTCCTACTACTGTACATACGTACTGTGTAGATAATCAAATATAATACCGTAAAATAAGTTAGTAGATAGTAAGCCCTCGGATCCTATTTCCCATCCCTAATGCCGAAATGCAGCATCCATCACTAAGCAAGCATGAAAGCTCAGGCCCCTTCTTCGATCCCCCCCCCCCTCTTCCTCCCCCC